>NW_027501166.1:0-77404 GCF_021521415.1 Bidens hawaiensis | reverse complement strand
AATGGGTGAGAAACGAGCCAGCATGTTCTAAAAACGCTCCCAAGCGTGACAACATTTTTCCCCCAATTTCATATGAAAATAATGAATTTGATCACGAAAAACAGCTGCTTTAGCAGGTGAGAAGTACTTCTTAATAAAAGCTGAACGTAACACCTTCCAAGTAGTGAACGTTCCAGGTGGTTGAGTATCAAGCCAAATAGCAGCTTTACTTGCAAGTGAAAACGGAAATTAATGTAAGAAAATAGCATCTTCAGTAGCACCTTGTAAATTAAACGTTTTCAAAACGCGGTAAAGTCGGTTAATGTGAGCCGGTGCATCCTCGTCATCACGCCCATGAAACTGATTTGTTTGAACGATGTTGTTCATGACGTATGACGGAATTTTCGACGAGTTGGTGTTGTCGATATGGGATCAACGATGCATGACTGGTTTCCGATTAAGCCATTGAAGGCTTGAGCAGCAATTATTCTATCGTCGGCCATCTGAACGTCTGGTTGACTTCTCGGGCTTTCTGGTGGTGAACTAGGTGGTGGCGACTTTGGTGTAGAGCTGGCTTCTGACGGTTGTTTTTCTGCTGATGTGCTAGCTTCGGTCTTCAACGGAAAAGATTCTAGATTCTCCAGCGGTGGTCCTTGCGAACGAAGATGTGGCATAAACCTGAAAACGCAACGGACCGAGTGAGTAGACTAAAAAAAAACTAAAACAAAAATAAACTAAAATTTAATTAGACTCCAACGACTCAAACGAAAATAAAACAAATAGCACGTATGTATCAAATAAGTCCAATTAACGCAAATAACGCAATTGCCAAGAGTCCCCGACAACGGCGCCAAAAACTTGATGTGCTAAAAGTAGTCACATAATTATTAACTAAAAATAAGCTAATCTAGACACTAAGTAATACTCTAGACTCTTAAACTTAACTTAAACTACTAACCGGCAATTGTACCGGTCAACTCTAGTACAACTAAGTAAGTACAGATATCGAATCCACAAGACTCTATAAATTATGAAACTATTAAATTAGACTCAACTACAAGACGCGACTACTTATTAATGATATTTGAGGTGGAATTAAATAGTAATAATTAAAACTTAATAATTATAAACTAATGATTGCTTTTAATTAACTAATAATAAAACTAATAATAAAATATTAAAACCCTAAACCTAATTAATTTAATAATAATAAAACATAATCATAAACTTAAACTAATTAATTAATAAACCTTAACCCTAATTCATTTTAAACTAATAAACAACTAAACACTTAGATTAATTCAGATGACGAAGATAACTACCTAGGCTAGAATCCCCAAAGTTACAGTTATTAATTAAATGAAAAACTCAAGTTATGTAACTGAGATCAAGAAATAGACCCTTGACAGAAAACCTGAACAGGACCCTTGAACTTCAAGAAGACGCATATGGATTTCTAACAAGTTTTAAGACTCACTAGTTTTATGAATTAAACTTCCTTACGGTTATTTAATAACTTATGTCTAAGTATCTTTATGACGAAAACCTACCTTACAGCGCGGAATTCAAAGATAGCCAAGCATACTCAATTAACTTATAGACTAAGCTGACAATCAAACCTACACGGACTCCTTACGAAGAACTAAATCTAGTAATACCGACAAGCAAAGATATATCAATAGCCTATCACCTTACAGCTTTTTAGACAAAAAGCTCACTTTTATCTGTTTAATTGATTTTATGTTTCTATTATTTTAATCGATATTAATCACAAACTAGTCAAGAACACAAATTAAATGACCTAACAAAACCCTATCCTATGAAACAATCAACAAGGGAAATGTGAAACAATATATCCAAGTAAACAAAACCAAGCAATCATACGCATTAATTAAATCAAACTTAACAATTTACTTAGAACATAAAATCCATAACGAAACGAAATTCAAACAAAATCAATCCGAACAACGGTTCATCACGACCTAGGTAGTTTATGGAATTTAGCCTAGCATCATAAAGTCTAAATCAAACAAAACAAGTAATACTGGAAACATGGTGAAAATCTAATAAACGAAATATTAAAGGCGATAAAACCCGTAATCTCTAAACGTGAACGTATAAGTCTTCACCGGCTGTCCTCTTGCCTTCAAAATCACCACGAAACTCGAAAGATAGCTCCAAGAACTCTAGAAATCGGCTAGGGGCTTAAGGTTCTGTTTAGGTTTAAGTTAAACATGTTTAAATACCCGAAACAAGGCCCAAAATATAACAAAAACAAATTAAAGTCCACCCAGCTCCGCCAAGGCGCCGCGCGACGGGCTTTGGCTTCCTCGATCGCGCGGCGCGGCGTGCTCCACTAAGGGGGGCGGTCAGACTGGTTCTCTGTTCTGGCTCATTCCTGACGCCTTCCGGATATCCGTTTTGGCTCTTTTTAACTCGTTTTTCATCTTTTTTTATCACGATCAACTCCTGGAACCTACGAAACATAAAAGTGTTAGTAGTATACAAATCTTGACTAAAAACGAACAAAAACAATTAAAAAATTAAATAAAATATACACGGGAAACATAAACATTTTGCATTATATCAGTGTGGCTATCATTCATGTCAATCGCCATTGCTTCACAACAGAAAGCTCCAAGCCAAGCAAAGTTCCAAAGCAAACTCGGCGGACTGAACCTGAGAAATGGGTATTGAACAAGAAATTCCCAGAGCAGATTGTAACAATTGGACCCGCTATCTCCGATATAGGGGAGAACATTTTTGAAGCAGTTGCTGACAAAGAATGTTGACATCTTCGCGTGGGAACCCGCGGACATGATTGGGGTCCCGCGAAAGATTGTTGAACACAAATTGCGACTAAATCCAGCGTTTACTCCAGTTGTGCAGAAGAAGCGTAAGATGGGGCCGGAACAAACGAAAGCAATAAACGAACAAGTTCAGGACCTCTTACATGTTGGAATTATCCGCCCAATACAATACCAGACTAGGCTCGCCAATTCGGTCATTGTCCCTAAAAGCAACGGGACATGGCAGATGTGCATAGATTTCTAGGATCTGAACAAGGCATGTTCTAAAGACTGTTATCCATTGCCGGAAATTGACCTCAAAGTTGATGTTGTAGCTCCATTCAAATTCAAGTGCTTCTTAGATGCTTACAAAGGCTATCATCAAATCCGCATGGCGGCGGGTGATGAAGATAAGACAACATTCCAAACAGACCAAGGCACATTCTGTTATAAGATGATACCATTTGGTTTAAAGAATGTGGGGTCTACATATTAGCGGTTGATGGATGAGGCATTCAAGAAACAGATTGGTCGGAACTTGGAAGTTTACATGGATGATCTCGTAATCAAAAGCATTGAGAAAGATCAGATGTTGAGAGACATCGAAGAAACATTTCAAAATTTGAGAAGCATCAATATGAAGCTGAATCCAGCCAAGTGTTCCTTTGGGATGGAAGAGGGAAAATTTCTAGGAGCGATCATTACCTGCGCGGGTTTTAAGGCCAATCCGGATAAAGTCCAAGCAGTAGCCCGCATGCCTTCTCCTTCGTCCCTCAAGGAAGTACAGACACTCAACGGAAGATTGGTTGCACTGAACAGATTTTTAGCAAACCACGCAGCCAAGTCTTACCCGTTCGTGTCAACTATGAGAAATTGCCTCAAGAAGGAACATTTCAAATGGACCGCGGAAGCTGAACAGCATTCGTGGAGGTCAGAAAGTGTCTAATGAAGTTACCTACCCTAACCGCACCACATGCGGGTGAACCACTGACATTATATTTATTTGCTACAGAAATCGCCATTGGGGCCGTGCTACTGACGGGCAGAAATAATGTCAAAACACCAATTTACTATGTCAGTAGGACGTTAACAGACCCAAAAACCAGGTACTCAATGCTCGAGAAACTGGTTCTGGCGTTGATCTATGCCGCCAGGCGATTACATAGATATTTTCAGGGTCACCCCATCAATGTGCTGACAGTGTACAAACTCATGAATGTACTAAGCAAACCGGAATTGTCTGGACGATTGGCGAAATGGGCCATAGAACTAGGTGAACACACTATCGAATACAAACCTAGGCCAGCAATCAAAGGGCAAGTGCTGGCGGAATTCTTCACAGAGGTTCCGCAGCACAAAGAACAAGAATGCTTAGTTGAACAGCAGCCTCAAGTACCTCCGGAACAACGACAAGTATGGTCATTATTTACGGACGCAGCATCCAGTAGCGAGGGATTTGGCGCAGGCCTCAGGCTAGTCAATCCCGGAGGCCATGAATTCACTTACGCCATCAAATTAGACTTCAAGAGTACTAACAATGAGGCGGAGTATGAATCTTTTTTTGGCAAGCTTACGGATAGCTAAAAAACTTGGGGTAAAGCACTTGGAAGCGCGGGTGGATTCCATGCTCATAGCAAGGTAGATCAATGGGACTTACGAAGCGAAAATGATGTAACGGCTTCGTATCTGTCGCAGGCAAAGGACTTAATTCTTCAGTTCTCTTCGTTCAAAATTTTTCACATCAAGAGAAGCGAGAACAAATCGGCGGACGCCCTTAGCAAATTGGCTTCAACAAATTTCGAGCATTTTGCTAAGGAAATTCGTATTGAAGTTTTGGGTCGCTCGTCCATCCCGCAATACCAAGTTTTGATAATTTAAACCAGAGTAGAGTCTTGGGTGACACCTATCATAGCTTATTCGTCATCAGGAGCTCTACCAGAAGAAAAGACCGCGGCTCGGAAGATAAAACACAAAACCTTGAACTACCAGATGAATGATGGTGTTTTGTACCGACGTTCCTTTCTCAGCCCAGTACTTAGATGCGTGGATGCCGAGGACGCGAACTATTTAATCAGAGAAGTTCATGAAGGCATTTGTGGTCTCCACGCAGGTCCAAGAATGGTCGTTGTGAAGTTAATGAATGCCGGATACTATTGGCATCTGGACGTTGTTCAGGAAATCAATAAATGTGATTCCTGTCAGCGTCATGCTCCCAACACACTGCGGCCAAAGAACGAACTCGTTCCAGTCACTTCCGCATGGCCGTTCCAGAAATGGGCTATTGACATAATGGGACCTTTTCTAGAAGCCCCGGGATGCGTCAAGTTTCTAATAGTGGCCATTGACTACTTCACGAAGTGGGTGGAAGCCAAACCAGTCGCATCCATAACAGCAGCAAGTGTCAAGAAATTCCTTTGGGAATTCATAATTTGCCGGTTTGGTCTTCCGCTGGAACTTGTAAGTGACAACGGTACTCAATTCGCGGACAGCGGGCTACAAGAATGGTTAAACGAACTTCATGTCTCTCAAATCTTCACATTTGTAGCCCATCCGCAAGCGAATGGTCAGGTTGAGCGAACCAACCGGACAATTAAAGACGGGATCAAAGCTAGGTTAGGCACTAAACGAACCGGCTGGGTCGATTAATTGCCCCATATAATATGGGCCTTCCACACTCAAAAGAATTCAAGCAATTCTAAAACACCGTTCAGTTTAACCTACGGCACTGAGGCCATGATCCCGGCCGAAAAAGGGGTCCCATCCGCACAAACTCTATTTATTGATGACAATGACAAAGAGTTACGAATGAACCTCAACCTTCTTGAAGAAAGAAGGGAATTGGCATCAATCCGCGGGCATAATTACAAACGCCAACTGAAGAAGTATTATGATTCGCAGGTCAAAAAGTGCATGTTCGATGCCGGAGATGTTGTCTTCCACAGTAATGAAGCTTCCGGCCAAGAGCCTCCGGGCAAGTAGGCCCCAACTTGGGAGGGCCCTTACAAGATTAAACAAGTATTATCTAAAGGCGCCTACAAGTTAGAAAAGTTGGACGGGACTGAGATCCCTAGAACTTGGAACATAGCACAGTTAAAGAAATACTACATCTAGCAAGACATGTTTTTATTTTATTGTAAGCCTGGGCGCCAAGTAGACGTGTAATGTCATCTCTTGTAATTTCGTTCGGCTTAGGCCTTGTTTATGAAATATTGTTAGTTTCATATTTTAGTCTTATGTAATACACGTGTTCCGGTCCGCGTACCAGAGGGATTCATATGATCAAACAGCAAGAATGGCATAATCCTTTATTGACAAAAAGAAGATCCTACAAGAACTTATATTACGAAAATAAAACAAAGTGTATCGGATAAAACAAACTTCTTATTAATGTACAAATGGGATTAGAGTTTGATTATAAGGACGATCGATCTACAAAAAGATTACAAGAGTTATAAAACTATGTTGCTTCATCTTCCGCGCCTTCATCTTCCGCATCCTCTTGATCAGCGTTGACAGTGGCAAGAAGTTCCTTCAACTGTTCAACCACATCCTCTTTATCCGCAAGACCGACAATTTGATTTTCAATTAAAAATTTCAAACTATCAAATGTCTTTGTCTTCTCATCAATGATCTTAGCGGTATCCCGGCCATGCAAGACGAATTCTTCCGGAAGTTTACCTTCTTCACAAAATTTGAAACCTTCCTGGAAACACATCTGACGGTCGGCTTGTAAAGATGCATTCAAAAGTATGGCAAGGCAGTTTCTGAGTTCATCTCCTTCTCGAATATGGGCGATAACCTGTTAAAATAAGTGTAAGCAAGTCTCTTGCATAATTTTATGAACAATAAAAAATGCCAGAGCAATAAGTTACCTGAGGAACCCCTTCTGCCAACAACCATTTCTTGTCTGCCTCAGCCCGGACAAGTTCCATCTTGTTCCCCGCACATTCTAAGGCTTGCTCCCTGTTCTTGGTAGCAAGGGCAGTAAGGCGTTCGTCCTTGGCCGCTGATTCAACCTTCAGAGTTTTTATTAACTCATCACGTTCATCCAATTGTCGCCAAAACTGCACACTCTCTGCTTCCAGAGCAACCTTGGCATCCGCTAAATGTTGTTCTATAGCTTCAGTAGCCAAAAGGCTCTCCTGGGCTTCATCCATAGCCCTCAGGGCTTCATTCTTCGCCTTGGAAGCCTTAATTTATAACTCCTCCCATTATTCATTCATACTTAGCCAGTCTCGATATATCTCTTGAGTGGAAGAGATAGTGTTGGATAAGCTGTAAGAATAGGAATTCAGCAACTCTTGACGCGGGCGCCTATGTTGGCGTTCCCGTTCGGCGGGAGGAAGACCTCCTTGCAAATATTCCATGCAGATGTCCGCATCGGAAAAGGTTGAATCCTAGCGTAAGGACCAGCGCGGACGATGCATAATAGGATCTTCCTTATGAAGGGGCGAAAACGCTTGTGGTCCGCGACCAAAAGCCCTAATCCCTCATTTGTCCCTAAAACGGTAAGAGAACTGTAAAGGTGAAGAAGTGGCAGGGTCTTCAGGTTTTCCGTCTCTCTTACTCCCAGAAGGAGGGGTATCCGTAATAAAAATCGAATCCTGGATAGCTTTAGGTGGAGATGGTGGTGGAGATTGAGGAGGAGTAGATCCCATTAGACCTGCAGGGTCTTCAGAAGATTCCTTCAGGAAATCCACAAAACAATACTTCAGGAAATCAAGAACACACCTTACATGTTAATAATGGTTCTCAAAATTATAACTATCAAAATTACCTGAAGAAGCATCATCAGATGCAAGCTGTTGGAGACGGGCACCCAAATTTGGCCTTTTCTGTTTTTTGGACGGGACGGCCTTGGTCGATTTTCCTTTGCGTTTCCCCGTTATTTTGGAAGTACCCACACCAACAGCTTGATCATCTTCGACGGCGACATCATCAGCAGAAGGATGATGGACCTCGGTAGTGACATCGGCATTTAGTTGCCGGCTTCCTTATTGGTCGATGGCTTCTGGTCCTGTTTCCGAGTCAGACCTACACTTGAATGTAGGGTATTAGTAGCATCAATTGATAACCCTCCTTCACAGAGTGATGACTCTTCGCTAGACGAGAGGAGTACAATCACCCCGCTAGAAGTGGCAACAGTAATTGGTTGAGGTTGTAAAATACCCTCACCTTTCAGAACGAAGTCCTCACCTTTGGCGTACATCGCCTCGGAAATCACAGGTTCCGGGCGAAGCGCGGTGGGGAATAGGAAATTGTTGCGCGTACACTCTAAGATAGACGCGTCCTTTGGGTCGATAGGACGACGCACCATCAGACCCTCTTCATGGTCCAAAAGCGTACTAAAAATGGAGCCTTCACCTGTATCAACGAAAATAGAAGTCAGACCTCAGGAGAAAAATTACAAATAAAAAACAGTAACAGACTTACCCTTGTTTGGATTCTCGTAGTATGGCTCCAAATCAGGGAATGTCCATAAACGGCTCATCTTAGCACTCACCATCGCCCCCTCATGTATCGGGCGCATAGGAGTTGGCGTTTTGGTCAACGTCTTAAACCAGGGAAAATCCACATGGGCGGCGGCGGGAACCACTGGCATCTTGTCATCCGCCTTACGATAGGTCATCGTAAACAGAATGACACCTTCCCGGATTCAGAAAAATTTTGGCTTCCAGTCATGGAGGCTGCGGATCCATTCGGTACCAATAACCGCTTTCCCGGTCGTAGCCCAGCTATACCACCCGCCGCGGTAGGTCATCTTGTAAAAAACGGCGAACATACCGACGGACCGTTCAAGTTCACGAGCTCGACAATAGAACTCGAAATGTCGAACTCTTAACATCCCAAAGGGATGGATTTGCGATAAATGAACTCCGTATGTTATCAAGACGGATTGGACAAACCTCAGCACTGGCAACCGGAAATTTCTTGTCGTGAAATGGTCCACATAAACGGCCATTTTATTCTCCGGTGGTTCGGTAGCAACAGCATCGTCCGCCGGATGTTCCGGTTCCCACTCTGTCGCCAGGCCATACACATTAACAACGTCATTATAATCCTTCTCCTTGACGTTAACGAAAACCTCTTGAATAGCAGGAGCACTCTTCTTGTCCCCCGCCATCTAGATAAAAAATATCATATAATACTAAAAGAACTCAACTATGAGGGTCGAAACGTCGAATGAAGAAATCTCAGATCTACTATTGAAGAGAGAAGAAGAAGAAAAATCAGTGAAGATATGAATGAATGAAGGTGGATATGGCCTATATATACGCGTCGCAATTAATGTGACCGATTGGATGCTAGTGGAGAGAGAAACAGCGACCCAATTACAAGCTGACACGTCAGGCGGGAAAGACGAAAACGCAAATATAGACTGACAAAAAACGTCACACACGTCTTGTCAGTTATTCTACGATGTTTCTCTTTCCGCCACGTCGTCGCTCTCATCCCACTTGCAGAAATTCAAAATTGGAAAATCTGAAAATATCTCACAAGATATTATTATAATACAAAAGTAGTACAAAACTCACAAGAGGACAAAAGTTTTCTTTTCATTCAAAACAAAGATATTTACGAAGGTGCGGAAAAGAAATTACAAAGCCTAATGCCTAATATAAGGGTCCTGTGCGGAAGCATCTTCCGGAGGCATAGACGGAGTATCTTCCGGAGGAGAAGGCGGAGTATCTTCTGAGTCTTCCTCCAGATACTCCTTCAATTGTTGCACACCATCACTTGCCGATGCGAACTCCGGAAGCTTCTCTTGCAAATGAAACAACATGTTATCATAGTCATTGATTCGCATGTTATACTCTTGAGCAACTTCAAGACCATGAAGCCGATGATCTTCAAAAGAGCGACCAGTTTGGGCATACGTCATCCCTTCATTAAAACCTGCCATGCGGCCAGACTAGGAGGAAGCCTTAAGTAAAAAGGCGAGACTATCTGTCAGTTCAGGTCCCTCCTTGATATGCTTAATGACCTATAAAGAAAAGGAAATTTGTTAACGATCATTCCACAAAAATTATGGATAATGGCGGAAGGATAGGATAACGTACCGCGTTAAGACCTTGGCCTAGCAACCATCGTCGGTTCTGTTCGGCGCACTTCGCCCTATCCTATAGTTCCCGGAACCCGTCAACTATTTTTTGTTTATCATTAAACGATTCAGTTGTACGAACTTCCGCATCTTCACGAGCCTGCAAGAGAGAGGCATAGGCAGTCTGCAAAACAGTTTTATCTTTCAATTCGGACTGCTTCATCTGAAGTTTCAACTCTGCTTCAAGCTCCTGGATTCTGGCACCTTGGCGGGTCACTTGGCTTTCTAAGGCTGAACTGGCCTCAAGTGCCTTAGCCAGTTCCTCCTTTTTTCTTTGCGTCTTATCTCGAGCCGCTTGAAGAATGGTATTTTTCCTTTTACAGGCCTCCTCCCACTGATGTGCAGCAGCCATATGGCGATCTTTCTCATTTCTGAGAGCGATCTCTGCATCGGTTAATTTCCATTTGGCCGTATTAGCCGCAGCGCGATGTTCATCGGCTTCTTTCCTGGCATCTTCAGCAGACCGGTTCATCTTCCCCAATTTTCCACCCATTTTCCGCCACGCGCGTAATATTTCTTGTCCACAAGCCAAAGTATTAGCTAGGGACGAAGAATAATCCATATGAATATCGTGTCGGGATCGGCTACGCTGATGGATTCATTCAGCAGGTGGTACACAATTATTAATAAATGCCGAACATATGTCTGGGTCCGTAAAACGGGACCCATTCACAATATCCCAATGAGGGACAAACAAGTGATAGTCCTCCCCCGGATTCGGTTCCCCATAATAGTCTGAACTTGTTGGCTGGGAACGAACAGGGATGGAGGAGGTCGGACGTGGGGCGCCTTGCGGTGTCCACACCTCGACGTCTGGTAGTGGAAGCTGGAACCGAGAATCCTCCCTCTCACCTGTAGGAAAATGTGAAGATGAAAATGGAAAATGTGGAGGAGATTGAGGAGAAAACTCAGGTGCCTTGGACCCCTCATCATCCAGTCCCTTCCCTCTTGAACACGAAGCATCTCCAGCCTTGAATAGGTAATACAGTGGATCCTCGACTTCAGGTGGAGGAGCTGGAGTCTTTTGGTTTTTATCCGACGGAGGGGTTGGTGACCTAGCTTCCTTCTTGGGAGGAGGTGATGGTAACTTTCCCCTTCAAGGGTAGAGGATGATAACTTTTCACTTTCGCCACCAATCACGGATGTATCTATATAAACAAAATGCATATGAGTACCGATTAAAGTCACAAGTACTAAAAAACGAAAGTGCGAATAAAATTTACCATCCGTTTCCTTCATTCGGACATTGAGACTGACTTTTTCTTAGGACGGTGTGTCCGACGTTTCTTCGTCGACGGACCTTCCTCGGCACCCACAGAACTAGTACCCGTATCACTTGCTTGCAAGGATAGGAGATTTCTCTTCCGCTCCAGTTCTTCCAGCAAGTGAGAACATATGGATCATCCGCATAACATAATAGAGGAAGAACACCCTTACATCACACGTGGAAGCATCCAGGCACCCTCAGACGTCATCCGCATGATAGCACATCTATCCGCCAAATGACCGGAAGGCAATGCCAACAGGACAGCTGTAAATAACTAACTACCTTCTAGAAGAATAACCACGATCGTTACTTGAAGAATACGTGACCCGTCGACCAATGAATGAAGGACACCTGGCCAGTTTGTTATAACCGTGCATATGGCCAGGGATTAACTCGTCTTATCATAGAATGACGCATGTCCAGGTTGTTATACCCATGCACATGGGACGTATAGCTCAACTTATCACATAAGGACACACGTCCAGACGGTTATTAGAGATCTTTTAGAATGGGACAGCTGGCCCAATCATAATTCCCACATCCTTCGGCTATAAATACCCTCTTCATCATCATGAGGTACACATTCACTCTCAAGTATTTTACTCTCAATACTCTAGTAATTTCTTTACGTCGGAACAGTACTTATTCTCACGCCGGAGGGTGGTTACGGGAAGAGCCCCCCTCTTGTCCTTCCCGTAACGAGCTCACGGTGTCTGTTTTGCAGGTTCCGGTCACTGGACTTTGGGAAGTTGTGCTCATATCGTGTTGGTTATTATTGTATCCTACCCGGTTGACTCATTAGATCCAGGACCCGTTAAGGGGATCGGATCAGTGTTTCTTCAGCTTTCTTCAAGATCAATTTGTAACAAACCGCTCCAAACATATACAAAATAATAATAATAATAATAATAATAATAATAATAATAATAATAATAATAATAATAATAATAATAATCATAATAATAATAATAATAATAATAATAATAATAATAACTGTACATGATTTAGAATGGTGTGAAGTTCCAGCAACTTATCCAGTCATGATTTTGTTATCGGGATCGTAAACCTCAAATGATCTTCAATAACTAACAAAGGCATAACGAAAAATAACCCTAATCAGAACACTAACGGAAATAACCTTTTAAAACTGAATACAATAATTATAATATATATCATAAAACCTTAAAAAATTAACGAAAAAACCTAATTAATAAATAACGATGAATCTTTAACAGTTAACAAAATCCGATCTTAAATATAGAACAAAAGCCAATCAATTTTAGGTATACATATAGATTAGGGGCAATGATACAACTTACTTATTGAATTCGCTTTGAAACTAACATAATAAGAAAAAGACGCCGGCAAAAAAAAAGAAAAAAAAAGATTCAAAATTAGTGCGCAATTAATTGTTGCTGAAGCGATGAAATCGCACCATGGAATTGTTGATTGAAAGGTAAGGTTCTGCAATTGTGAAGATAGAGAAAGACTTTCAATCTACCATGACATTCGCTCAGTCTTCTCCCTGTTTCAATCCACACCAGCGATAAGGTGAGTGTGAGCAAGGTCTCGCATGCAGGGGAAAGAGGAAAATGTTATGATGAGTTGTTATAACCCGTGGGCTATCCGGGTTTCATTAGAAGCCTCATACCCGTCAAAGAGGTTCCAACGCATAAAAAGACTCCATTTACAAATAAAACAATCTGGTGGCTTGAGAGGGGGCGGGGAGTGACCAGAGCGCGACACGTAGGATATTAAAGGTTTCGTTCGTATTACGAGGTTATTTATATTACTCGTTTCTATATATATATATATATATATATATATATATATATATATATATATATATATATATATATATATATATATATATATATATATATATATATATATATATATATATATATTTGATTTTATTTTTATGTATTGTAAGGAAGTTAATAATTATATACTTAGGATTTGATGATAAAAATTGTTTCGCAAATAAATTATATGTTTAACTCGGTTTAAAAGTTATATGGGTTTAGTAAAACCCATGACCCGCTTCTTTTATTTTAATATATAATTGTTTCTTAATTATAAATCATATCTTTTTAAAAAAAATAAATATTTGGTGAGATTAATTTTTAATTTAATGAGATGTTATAACCCGTTTAAGGATTGTCTGGGTTTGGTAAGACCCATACCCGTGAATTCAGGTTAGATGCATAAGAAGCCACAATTTAAAAATCAAGCAATCTGTTGGCTTCCATAAAATAGGAGAATGACCACATCGTGACACTTAGAATTTTTGAGTTTTCGTTTATATATATTATAGATAGATAGATATAGATTATATATAGATTATATGGATCGGTCATAGGATATGAAACCTATTATTTAGTGGACAGCTACTGCGAATTTAACACCCAATTCCACATTCTTACATAGGTGATAGGCTAGCTATTTGTCTACGCACTCAAAACTTACAACTGAATTAAACATGTTGACTCCAACCACCTATGCTATTGTGTTAGGCTGTTAGAATTACTGTGTTGTATATGTCCTTTTTATTCTCTACAAGAATTTTCTCACATCTCACCAACTTGATTCCGGATTTGTAAACTGGCAATAATTATCGGTTTATGAAAATAGTTAAGCCTTCATTCAAATCATTACAATTTAAAAAAATAAAATAAAAATAGTTTCTTTTTAACAGCCAATGAATATTAAAAGATTGTGATCAACATGAAGCTGATACAGCAAAAGTTACATAACAGGTAAAACAAAAACAACTTCACACCAAAATAAAATAAAAGATCACCCAAAGAAGAACGAAACACCTTCTCATCAAATCAGAGACTCAATCATAACATGAAGCTTCAGTTGAAACATTCCAACGGTGATCTAATTCCTTCCATTTCCATCTATTTCTAACCGTATTGAACTAAAGAGACTGGGTATCCTCAAGTATGACTTCCTCTCTTTGTTGAAAACCAAGTCGATCTGTGCATGATTGAGATTAAGCTCCTCCGTCTCGCCACTAGTATAGCCCCTTCATGTAATAGAGCTTCCCCCAATTAGAGAACAAAGAAAGGTTCATATTTCTTAGTTTCTCCACTCCTAGATTCCCTTCACTTTTCAGACTAGTCACCTTATTCTAAGATACCCAACGATTGATCATCACCGTACCACAGATTATTATTCCGGAATTGCTCCAACTTATTTATAACCGTCTTGGGTACTTTAAACATAGAAAAGAAAAGGAGTGGAAGGGTACCTAAAACCGATTTAATTAAAGTTAACCTCCTGCCAAACGATGATAGAGTATGCGCCTTCCAATTACTCAGCTTTCTCCTGAAACGATCTTCAATTAGCTTCCAGTGTTTCACAAGGTCCATGTTAGCACCCAATGGCCAACTGAGGAAATTAAAT
Organism: Bidens hawaiensis; assembly: GCF_021521415.1. Taxonomy (NCBI): domain Eukaryota; kingdom Viridiplantae; phylum Streptophyta; class Magnoliopsida; order Asterales; family Asteraceae; genus Bidens; species Bidens hawaiensis. Next base: position 62,853 of record NW_027501166.1, on the reverse strand, counting down.
GGTAGCCTTCCAGCTTCACAATTAAATAAGCCTGCCAGAATGTGTAATGTCATCGTCAATGAACGGGACAGATTCTGAAATTTTGAAGTGGACCATTCCCCGAAAAACATAACGTAGCGTAGATGGTGTGAGAAATCGTTGACACATTATTAGGAAGCGACACTCCATGAAAGACTTTTGTGTTAATTGTTTCATGCATAATGGCGTTGAGGCCTTCCATAGCTATCATGAAAAGAAAAGGGTCAAGGGGGTCATCTTGTCTAACCCCTTTCTTGAAGTCAAACTCTATGGTTGGCGACCCATTTACAATGACTGAAGCCCGGAAGACAACTAGAAACTTAATTTCTCCCGTCTAGAGGCAAAAGCCCAACTGTTTCAAAACCGAGTCAATAAAACACCAATTGATCGAGTCAAATGCTTTCTTGAAATCTACCTTGAAAAACTTCTTTTTAGCCGTTTCCATCCACGAGATAACTGCATCTACTATTATATGCTTTTCAAAAATGCTAGGACCTACCATGTAAGCAGTTTGTTCTTTGCAGCACCTATTTAATAAAGAATTTTAACATACAACCTACCAAGCTATGGGACGGAAGTCTTTGTGCACTAAAGGGTCACTAATTTTCAGAATTTGAGTAAGATGCATTGCATCCTTTATTAAAAAAACCATTATTTTAAAATTCCTGACAAATGCAAAACTATAATTTTTCAAAATGTATCAAAACTTTTAAAAGAAAGAAAACGTGATACAGTAATTCAAGTTTCAGTACATCTTAATTCTTAACATAAAATCTTTCACTATATGTTTTCAACTTATGAAACGGTTTAAGGTACATGTGTTTTCAAAATATCTAGAAAAGTGATTTTACTAATAACTTACCCTATTTATTAAACCTGAATTCTTACCACCTATAATATCAAAAGTAAAATATTTTAAGACTTGTTAGTGTTTTAAGTTAAAATTTCCTTTGTATATAATAGAAGAATTTATTATGCAAACCTTGGAAACAGTATGACATACCTTTACTAAGAAGCCATGTCAAGCTGTGAAATATAAAACTGCTTCATTTAATAAATTTTGTAGCATAAAAACTAGTCAAATGATGTATGCAATTTAGTTTTGAACACTTAAATCCTCAGATTGAAGGATAAAAGAAATACAAATTTTAGGCTCAGATATGGTCTAATCAGAAATTGCCGTCTAAATCCCCCATGGCTGCAATCACAGTTGCATGCGTCAAATGCATACAGACAGAATCGCCCAGCCAAGATACGGATCAGATCAACAAATTCCGATTTGTCTCACATAATTTCCCTCGTCACAGCCTTTTTAAACAGAACAACAACAGCAACAGCATCAACCACAATATCATAAGCTTCAACATCATCATCACTATAAAGAAGAGAGTTGTGTAACCATGTAACGAAATCATAGGCTCGTATCAATCAAATGGCAAGAGATCGGCAACTCTACTCTAATAAACCTATATATATCTCGCCAGAGCCTCATTACTCTGAGAAAATTCACAAACATCAACTGCCTTTTTAGCATATTCAAATTAGGTTTTGTTCTTGCGACTATCATATTCATCAATTTTATCAAAATCAAACGAAAATATGAGAAAAAACAAAAGAAATTACGAGGCTCAGATGTGTTAATAATAATAAAAATCAGAACAAAGAGGAACAAATTACCGCCATGGCTGCAAACCTCAACGGCTGCTCCAATCATGAAGCCTCCAGAAATTGCCCCGCCAAGATACGGTAAGTCTCAACCTTCGTTCGATCCACTCAGCTCAGATAACCACAAATTCATCATCATCACCTGTAATCAGAATTTGTTGTCGAAATCCGCCATGGCTGCAATCACAGTTGCATATGTCTAACAAGAACAAATGCATACCGACAAATTGCCCGGCCAAGATACGAATCAGATGAGTAAATTCCGATTTTTGCTCAAATAATTTCCATCATCACAGCCTTTTTAAACAGAACAACATAATCTTCATCATCATCGTCTCACCATGCCCATAAAGAAGAGTTGTTTAATCAATTATTTTAAGAAATCATTGGCTCATATTCAATCAATTGACCAAAAGGCATGAGATGGGCAACTCTCCTCTAATAAATTATAATCCTACATCTCTCGCCAGAGCCTCATTCTTCTGAGCAATATCAGAAACACGAACGACCTTTTTATGCCAATTTTGAATGAACAGAGGCTCAGATATGTTGTAATCGGGTTCAATAAACCAATTTTGACTTTCGTTGACCGTAACCAAACGCTGGTTTAGACCAATAAAAAAACCGGTTTCGTGCACCTCTACTTAAAAGTTTATTACATATGATGTCCAAATCAGCCATGGCTGCAAATGACAGTTGCAATAAATAATATAAAATTGCCATCTGGATTGCCCAGCCAAGATACAGATCGGGTCTTCATACTCCGATTTTGCTCAAATATAATAACTTTATCATCACAGCCTCATTCGTAAACATAAAACAACAAGATCAAGATCAAGTAAACCTAGATCTCTCATTCCTGCGAGCAATCTGGTTTAGGGTTTGAGGAAAGGATTAATGAGATGTTATGAGCCGTGTAAAGGCTATCCATGAGCCGTGAAGTTGAAAGCTTAAACGGGTCAAACACAGGAGTTCATCAATATAAAGAAGAGAGTTGTTTGTTTAATTGTGCAAGGAAATCAGACTTGTTCAATCAAATGGCTAGAGATAGCAACTCTCCTCTTAATAAACCTGCATCTCTCTCATTCCATATTCATCGATTTTATCAAACGAAAATAATGAAAAAGAAAAACAAAAGAAATGAAGAGGCTCAGATCAGTAAATAATAATAATAATAATCAGAACAAAGAGGAACAAATTACCGCCATGGCTGCAAGCATCAACGGCTGCTTCAATCCGGAAATTGCCCCGCCAAGATATGGTAAGTCTCAAGCTTCGTTCGATTCGCTCAGACAACCCACACATTCATCATCATCATCGCCTCAAAATCATTGCATTGATTTTGTTTTGTTTTGTTTTGAAGGGTTAACTAGTGACGGTATACCAAATGCCTTTTGTTTGTTTGTTTGTTTGTTTGTTTGATAAGGAGTGTTCTATTATGACTCATGAGTATGCTGCTGCTGCCTTTACGGACAACATGGTCCACCAGGTATCGATTCCCGGAATAAGAAAACTGGGTGTTGAATAATTAATTAATTGAGGGAGAAGATCATGGGCTGCAAAGGGGGCAACACACCAACCTTACGTTAAGAGGGTGTTTGGCTGAGCTTATTATTATTATTTTTTTTTTTTTGCTTTTTGTTTTTTGGATGTGCAAAATTTCCAAAATACCCCATCAAAAGCATCTAAAAGCATTAAATTGAAGCTTTTTTGCTTTTTGGATGAGCATTTTGTACATTTTGCCCCTCCAAAAAACAAAAAGCAAAAAAAATAAGCTCAGCCAAACACCCTCTAATTATTCCCTCTGCTTGCCTCTCTTCTTAAGGGGTGTTTGGGATTCCTTATTTTACTTCCTTATAACTTTTTATTAAGTTAATAAGTTATAACATTGTAACTTATAAAACTTTTCCTCTCACAGTATAAGCAATCCTAAATACCTTATTACTTTTTAAAAAGTTTATAAGTTGATGAATATAAGCAATCCCAAACACCCCTTTATTCTTGTCTCACATTTCTTTCCTTCACCCCAAAACCCTTATTTGTGGGTTGGATATCTGCTTTTATTACCGTAGACTAGTCTGGTGCCCGCGTGATGCAGCGAGAAATAGTACGTAAAGGTTGTTAGCAAGCCGAGCCTAGCTCGAGCTCGACTCAAACTTCAATCCGAGCTCAACCTCAAGTCCGTCTTGATTATTTGATATTTATATAATTTAAGTTCTTTTAATCATATTTTAATAAAATACATGGAAGAAAAAAAATAAAAGTTAGTAATATTTAGATAATAATAAGTGGTCAAAGTTGTAAGTATTCCTTAAACTTTTAACTGTAATAAGTTTGTTTATGTATTTTATAAAAAGATAAAGGGCTAGATATATAATTAAATGAAACATGAGATTTTAAATTTTATCCTTTTGAAATCTGTACATTCATGCATAATTTCATGCAGTAATCACTTGTACATTTTAAACCGTTCATCTGTTTTGATAAAAAATTATACTGAAACGTCAACAAAAGTAAACATGTTTAAATAGGTATGTTCGAAAAAATTTTAATCTTATTTTTGTAAGGCATATATGAAGAAAACCAAAAAAAATTAAAGTTGAGTAAAAAGTGGGTAATCATGACGGACCAAAGTTGTAACTATTTTCTTAATTAACAAAATTTAAGTAAAGTTAAGATACTATACTTGTAATTATTTTGATAAAATTCAAATGAACGTGGGTTTTATGGGTGTAAAAGGCAAGTGTATCCTTACTTTACTTGATGTACATAATGCTTTGGGTGTTGTAAATCCCTTAAAATCTAGTGTCTTAATTTGCTGGTGTATTATATATTACTAGTTGTTAACCCATGCGATGCTGCGGAGACGATAGTTTGAACAAAATTTATAACGAAACGTCAATAAAAATAAACATGTTGTAATGATAAATTTGTTTTTTTAATATAATATATTTAAACATATAGAATGAAAAAAATAAATAAACTTGCCAATTATGTAGGTGAATAACTGACCAAAGTTGAACTAATTCATATATTTACTAAAGTTAAGGGGATAAAATTGTAATTATATTAAAATTAGATCTACCAAAATTTATTAAATTTAAGTTAAAACATTTATGCTTTAATTACTTGTAAATTGATGCAACTATGACTTATACTTTGTAATTCGCACCTCGGTTTTGAATAAAATTTATATCAAACTGTAGATAAAAAAAAGAACTTTGCAACCGTATGTTTGATTTTTTTTTTAAATGCAATATACTCAAGGATATACAAGAAATAGTAAAAGAAATAGATTTGAGGAATATGTGGAGAAAGATGAAGGGGTTAAATGTAAATACTGGTTAAATTTACAAAAAAAAATGCTAAGATAAAGGGGAAATAGTGTAATTATATAATACCAAATCAATTGTTATGTGGGATTTGTGGATGAAAAGACACTTTTAGCCATTAAAATTCAAAAATGGATGTTTCAACACTTGTACTTGTTGCAATGAGTTAGGTCCCTGTTAAATTTAAGAGGTTCTAACTCATGCATTATATATAATTATATATAGTAGAGATTGTAGATATATAGATATATGACTGAATCGAATTGTGGCTTTTTAATTAAAATTACACTTTTGACCCTTTAACTTTTCTTTTCTTTCATTAACCAAAGGGAGGTGGTAGTTTTCAGATTTATAACCTTTTCATAATTCAATAATTCGGCTTATAGTTTCAAATTAGTCATGCTGAACAAACCCGTAAAGATGATGATAAAAATCAAGACTCGTCCATCTGAAAATTATTACGCAAAGCAAATTACCAATGAGGGTCTCGAGGGATACGTTTAATCTACTCGTTTTTACCACTTATGTACTGAAAATAAACTGTGTTTTCTTTTTCTTTTAAATGACTCATTTAACAAGCATAGTTCCCTTAAAGTTAATTTTATGTGGAAAACTTCCGGAATTTATTGAAATCTAATCTCCAAACATTTTTTTATGGCGTGACTAAATGTTACACTTGGATACTTAAGCATATAGGAGAATAGACATGTTACTTTAGATTGATAAACGAGCCAACATATCATGCATAGCATCTACTATTCATAGAGATTTTGAACATGCACCGTTGTTATGCTACATGTAACATATTCAAAGTTCAACTTTTTCCATTCAAATTTCGCATTATGTTAACAGACAAAGCATCCAACGTTTATTATTAACATTTATTAATAGGATTAAGTTTTAATAGAATCAAACGAAATAACAATCAACTAAATCATTATCAGATTTCTAATACGTTGTTACTAATATATTTACAACCTTTATGTTAGAGAAAAATACACATGATGTGGCTCAAATGGTAAACACGTCATGTTAAACCACGAACGAAAATCGGGTCTTATTCAGGTTATACGCATGACATGACTTTCGAGTATGTGTCGTATCATGTTGGCGGATTCATATGCTTGACATGAGTTCAAGTCTGTGTCATATCGGATTCATATACTTGACATGAGTTCAGGTTCGTGTCATGTTCGGGTTCATGTCCAACCCACGAACAAGAACGTTAAACACCCTCAATCAACCATCAATGACCTCTGTCCATCGCTTCTTCACCATCTCTTTGTTTATGGGTTTAAGATTTTGATCCAAGAGTGCTTTCACCCAAAAAAAAAATTAAAAAAAAAAGAAAGAAAAACAGTAGAGGTATTTTGACATTTTTTTTGTGGCAACATGTGATTGTAGTTTCACTGTACTTTTTTTCAGGTTAACAATTTGTTGGAATTCTTGATGCAAAAAGAGCAATCAAAAGACTATACTCGCAGGAGCGAGGTGGTCCATATAGTGGTTACCGGTTAAGATGGTTGCCATCGTCATTGACTATGAAGGAAAAACAAAACCGGTTTGTGTTTATTTCTTTTAGTTTTAAACACTTAAGCGATATAAATAAAATATAAATCTTAAAATATATGAGAAATAAAGATTTTAGAGCTAATTAAGGTTTTCTTTAATGCGGTTCAAAGAAAATCTCAATCCCTAAACTTTTATTATTACCTACATGGCTACATAGTGCTACATCGTCTGAGGTTTTCATCTCTTCAATTTCAGTCCTTTTGTTTGTGTACACGCGGCATATTCATCGAGTAAGCAGTCGGGTTGTTCTGTACCATCGGGTAAATCAACACAACCATCTTGGCTTCCTCTTGCAACCTCGATTTAGTGAAACCAATTGTGAGTGCGTGATGTGTTACTTAATCGGGTTGTTCAACTTCCTCTCCTAGCATATTTGGGCAGTACAATCGGCTTAGGAAATCGATATGATGGATCGCGAGTTGGTTCTGGTTCTCGGTTTCACGCACCAAGCACCCTTAAATTGAAAGGCATTTCACTCAAGCATTATCAAAACCCCTCCTATGAAATTATCAAACAGACGCTTAAATACATTTTCAGTACAAAATAATTTGAAACATAAAAAGAAAAAGAAATTGGTAGGTTGAACAAAACAAGACTGGTTATTGTAAAATCACACACAAAAAAAGAAAGAATCAAAGAAAAGGAGGCTCAGATGTATCTGTTTAGAAATGGGATCAAGAGGGTCATCATCCTCCATGGCTGCAATAACAGAGGTTGCAATGTACATACATATATCACCGTCCTCTGATCTTACCCTGCCAAGCTACGGATAAACTCTATAACTTGTCCCATTTTGAACTCGTAATATTATTTATTTATGTATTATCATCACAGCCTCTTACTACTGCAAGTAAAAAGAAAGACAATCAATGACGACCAAGACAATGATATTCAGAATCCAGAGATCTGAAGGTTGGGTTCGATTCATCCATCCATCCAACAACAACAACAACAAAACCGACCAACAATGAAACAAACATGCATGCATGTTGTGTGAACGAGTGAGGGTTGTTGGGGTTGATTTTTGAAGGTAATCAGCGGCCGTCGAGGGGCAACCACCCTCAGAAACCACTCACTCAAAGGCCTCATTCTCCGATCCAAGTTCAATAGCCCTAATTTTACCCCCAATTCTCCCCTTTTATACCCCTTAACCTTCTTTTCATAAAAATTCAAATTTAATAAATAAATAACACACAAAAATAAAAAATAAAAAATAGTAACTCGCTATTAGGATTGGATTGTGACATAATTTAAAATTGTGATATCAACATAAAACAAATTTTCAAAATAATTTATTTGAGGATAGAGGTTTTTTAAATGGTCATTTTTTTTGTATAGATATTATAAATGTCCATCCAAAATCGTTGGAAGAGACGAATTTTGAACAAAGCCCGTCGGCTGATATAATCTTTGAGCCAAAGCTGTCAGCTCCATTCATTTTATAGGAAACATCAATAATTGTTGAAAAATCAAGAATGATCCACAAGTAAAACCAACTCATCTTCTTCCCAAACCCCATCTTCTACACCACCCCACACAGGCAACCATCCAAACTCCTGGGGGTTATCCCTACTCCGGCAACACGGAGGACCGGGGTTCATCACATCCAAAAAATCCGATGAGTCTCTCTTTCTTATGGAAATGCAGCGACGGTGTGGCAGTTGCATTGGTTTTATTCTATTCGCTAGAAGTTGTAGGTGGTCGGAAAAAAATGGCATTATTGTAAAAGCTTGAAGAGGAATGGCGGAAAGTTTGTGGGTTTAGAGGGATTTGGGTGCAAACCTTGTCTTCCAAGGATTTCAAAAACGATAAGTTTGGTTCAAAAGTTGCCTGAGCCAACAGGTTTGATTCAAAAGTTGTCAGCCGATGGATTTTGTTCAATACCCGTCTCCACCAGCAGTTTTGGGTGGACATTAATGAAAATAAAACAGAAAAATGATCATTTTAAGAATCATCCTTCTTAAATGGATTACTTTAAGAATTTTTCCTTTTGTAGTAACAAGTGAAATTTCTAGGTCGGTAAGAAATTTAGTAACCAATTCTTATGTTTGTTGGAGGTGTAAGCATAAAGAGCAAGTTAAAAACCAAAAACATTTTGTTTGTGGGAGATGTAAACATGTCGGGATGGGTCAAAGCTAATCTAACATAGAGTTTTTAACATAAAGACGTCCAAGCTTTATTTCTAAAGCTCGGCTTGGTCCAACTCTTGTTTTCTTATGAATTTTAATTATTATATGCAGTAAAGGAAATTAAAATCGAAAGAATGCATTTCCAGTTCTTTAGGGTCTGCCGGTAAAAGGCCAGTGTTGTATTTTACCGGTGAAAGTGAATAGGGTGATCGGATTTTTGGGTTTTGTAATTTTGATAAAGGGTTTGATGGAATTGTGTAGATATTACCTTCTTCTGATGGAATTGGTTATTTGCAAAAAAAAAAAATTTCTTGGATTTTAGGTTTAGAATAATCTTTGTCTGCTGCAAAAATATTTGTTTTAGAGAATTTTTATGATTTGGACAAACAATTGGTCGAGTAATTCCCCTCCCCACACTTGAATCTCACATTGTCCTCAATGTGACAAGATTCATGAAAATATAAAAATTCTAATTTATGGGTAAAAATGGAGAGTTACTTCCCTACGGGTTAACGAAATTTCGACAGAGCGTCCCCTGTTTTTCGTCCGTTTTCCTGTTTTTATACATGTATAATATAAAACTGCAAACATCCACAAACAACCAAGCATAACTACTGAAAATTGGGTATGGAATCATCCATCCCTTACCCTATCGGGCTAAATTAGTACCTAATAAAATGTCTTTGGCACTCATGGCCATAGTAATATCCAAATCAACACAAACAAATAAACAAGTACGACGAAAAGTAAATTGTTCAAACACAAATAATAATAAGTTCATGAAGTAACACCAGCCCATGCCCGTGCCCATGCCCAACTACCTGTGCCGTCAGTCATCAGTTACCCGTGTCCGGGTCAAACGATCCCCACTGCCTGTCCATGCGATAGCCCAATCGCTCAATCTCTCACCTCGTTGCTTCATACTCGGCTGCTCGCTGTTCATCGGAGGCAGCCATTTGCTCGTTGATCCTGTCAAACGAGGCGATAGTGTTAGTTGAGAATTGATCGATCAGTCCATAAATACCCTCCAAAGAGTATCGGCTATCATGTGATGAACTGGGGCCGGCCCCTGATGAAGATGGGCCTCCTGTCTGATGATAGGTTCGGCGGCGGTGTTTTCTGGGCGGTGACTGTCGTCTCTCATGCACATCCTGTATCATCATCTCCGACGGGTCTTCGGGGTCCCAAATCTGATTGTACTTGTCACAAAATCTCCACATACCCGGGCTGATTTGCTGAACCATCTGCATGCTCTCACAGTAATCAAGGTTGAGAGCGATTGTGTCTGGGCTTGGAGTTCCTTCTGTGTGTGCACCATAGGCCTGGTAGAGGTTGTAGATCCAGGGACCACCAAAGATCGGGGTATTTCCTCGGGCAGTGGCATTTGACATGAAAAGTTTGCAGAAGAGCATAGTGATATTGCATGGTATATCGTTTTTTATGCAATACAATGCCCAAAGGTCCTTTAGGTTAACAACCCCTTCGCTCTGTCCTCGAGCTGTGACGGTATGACTCAGAAATCGGTGAATGTACCTCATCAGCGGGTCACGCAGTGCTGTGCTCTTTGAAACGCTCGGCTTATAGATTGCTGTTCCATAACTCAACTGTTCCAAAGCTTCATCCCTAATGGCACCTGCTTCAGCTTCATCATCTTCACCCTCATCTGTAAAGGTTGATTTAGCCTCGTACCAAATGTTCGTGTCAGTTTCCTCGGACGTGTAAATACCCAAATCAATTCCCAGTTGGGGTAACAGAAGTTGTATGCCAAATACCCCCACAACGAAACTCGATTGCCTTAGTATCCCACAAGTCAAACTTTTTCTTCTTAAGGTTGAACGAAGCCAGGAATTCTTTTGTGAGTTCTGTAACTGAATCCCTTGTTTGGTTAAAAACTCGTTTCCACGGTCCCGGGACTATGTTCTGATATCGGTCCTATTGGTTTACGTTTCTTAGGGTGTTTTCACATGCATGGAAGTGAGCTTCTGGATATCTGTTGTTAAGATACTTTAATCTTTCGTTTGCTGCTTGGTCCTTTTTCTTGTGGTTTCCGAAGACTAGGAACGCATGAAAATCTTCCCCATACTCAGCCATCTGCAAATTACACTTAAATTAGTCTAAACTCACGAAAAATTTGCATTTTGCTGAAACAGGATGCAAAGCAAGGTGGCGTGCTTCCAGAAGCACGGCCCCGTGCTGCTGCTTCTGGTTCAGTTTTCTTTGAAGTTTGACTTTTTGTTGACCACGACTCGTGTTGTTTTGGGCACGGCTCGTGTTTTTAATATCGTTTCTAACTGGTTATATCAATTGGGTTTAATGGTGGGTCTGGTGTTTATGCAAAGACCCAAAATCCGATTTGTTTCTTTCAATTAAACCCTAACCATCAATCATTCAACAATTCATTCATCATAATCAAGCATAATAACCCATACCCTTTTCGGGTTTTGACCCGATTTGGTCTATTTGAACAGTTTTAGGGTTAATCTAAACCTAGAATGACGAATATTAGTAATGCAATTGTTAAATTAACATACCTTAGGTTTATAATCGAAGATTTGATGAAGAAATTCGTAAAATGGTAGAGGATCGGCGATTTTTTTTGTTCAGAATGCAGTGAAAAATAGGGTTGGTAGTTGGAGAAAGTTATTTTGTTAAGTTAAAACTCGTAACTGTTGTTTGACCAAAAGCACGGCCCCGTGCAGTAGGAAGCACGGTACCGTGCTGCTAAGTGAAGACAGTACTGTTTTGTTTATTTTGTTTATTTGTCGAGCTTGGTTCGTTTTTTAACTGGTTTTTATTTTCTGGTTATTTTAACATGGTAATTAAAAATCCTAAATTTCATTAAAACATAAAATTATAAACATAATTAAAGATAGATGAAACGAAAAGTACAACAATTCTCGGTTCCTAACACATAGTACTAGCGGAAACAACTTAAACACGAAACGAGGTCGGAACTTCAATGGCTACCACCCCCGAACAAGTCCTGGATGTGTGCTGGTGCTCGCTTGGCTTCCAAAAGTTGGTCGAGCTTTTTGTTGAGTGTGACGATTTCTTGGTTGAGAAAGTTAAGTTTGGAAGTCACATCCTTTTGGTGGCCATCCACAACATGGAAGTTCTCGAACCTAAGCAGGTCGACTTTGTTGATCAGCTCGACTACTCGAGCTTCGGTTTGCATGTTGCTTTCAACTTGGTCTCTTACGATGCATTGGAGTTGCATGACTTGTTCCTCGAGAAAGGAAGATTCATGTTGCTTCCCCTTTTTCACTGGCTTCCATTCAACCCGTTTTCCTTCCATTTGGGTAATTTTTGTTTGGTGTGAATGGAATAGTGAAATTATGCATGCATTATATAGAGACTGGAAAGTTGAACACGGCACCGTGTTCTTGGAAGCACGGCCCCGTGCTGCTAGAAGAATAAATGTTTATGATTCAGAGAATTGTACGGAGTCAGCGCGTATCATGCTGAAGATTCTGGGGTGACCACGGCCCCGTGCTTAGGGAAGCACGGCCCATGCTTTTTATCACAGTAATTTCTTTTTTAGTTTTCAACATGATTCCCGATTCGAAATTTTTAGAATGACGTTTATTGTGATAATTTGGAAGTTTGGTCATCTAAAAATTACTTTTCATTAGTTAAGAATCCTAGAACAGTTACGGGATAAGCCCGGGTTTCCTAAGAAAAGAAAATAATCGGGTTAAGCCCGAAGTCCTAACACATTGTGCTTAATGCACTTTTTAGCACATAAAAGCATAAAATTAAGTTTCCTAGAGCTGTCCGAAAGACGCTCCTCCTCCGAATGGTCCTGGTGGTGGAAAATACGTGAAACCGAGAACTTGAAACTGGAGTTGTTCGTTGATGTCTCTGAGTTCCATTTTCATGTTTTCCACCGATTCGGTGAGTTGTATGAGACGCATCTCGGCAAGGACATTCATTTCGGTGAGTTCTCCCACATGTTCTTAAAGTTTCAATAGAAGCTCGGTTTTGGAAACATGGCGGGCATCGTTTCTCGGATGTCGGGAAACGGGAATTGCATCACTTATCTCAGTTGGCATGCTGAATTTTCAGAGGTTTTTTTGGTTTTGGTTTGTGCAAGGAATGCAATGACACAAGGTGCCTTTTATAACCAAACAGGAAACCAAGCACAGCACCGTGCTTTTAGAAGCACGCCCCCGTGTTTTTAGTCTGACAATTCAGTTACAAACCAGTCTGATTGAGATTTTTGCAGCGTAGATGTCGGCCCGCATTTTTAGGCACGGGACCGTGATTTAAGGAGCACACCCCCGTGGTTTTTCTGAATTTTTTTTTTCAAGTATATTTACAAGGCCTATTTTTGCGAAGGTCTTGGCCAGACCTTGTTTCCTTATGTTCTTAATCAAGAAGTTTGGAGGGTTAATACCTCCAACACTTCTTCAAGTGGACCGTCGATATATAGTTTCAATCGATGTCCATTCACCTTGAACTTCTGGCCGTTCGCATTTGAAATTTCGATGGTTCCATAATAAAAAATTGTTTCAACTATGTATGGACCTGACCATCGGGATTTCAGTTTTCCTGGGAAAAGACGTAAACGAGCATTGTATAACAGTACACGATCGCCAATTTTAAATATTTTCTTTCCTTTTATATGGACGTCGTGTATGCGTTTAGTCTTTTCTTTGTATGACCAGGAATTTTCATAGGCCATTGTCCTCAGTTCCTCGAGCTCCCGAATTTGATCTTCCCGGTTTGCTCTGGCGGACGTTAGATCAAAATTCACTGCTCTGAGGGCCAAGTAGGCTTTGTGTTTTAATTCTACTGGTAGATGACACGCCTTCCCGTAAACGAGCTTGAAGAGTGTCGTTCCTATGGGAGTTTTGTAGGCCGTCCTAAGGGCCCACAATGCGTCATCTAATTTTTCTGCCCAATTTTTGCGATTCATCCCCACACTTCTTTCCAGAATCCTCTTAATTCCTCGATTCGAGACTTCCACCTGTCCACTGGTCTGCGGGTGATATGGTGTTGCCAGGCGGTGGTAAACCCCAAACCGTGCTAAGACCTTGTCCATCAGGGTTACAGAAGTGAGTACCTCTGTCGCTGATGAGGGCTTTTGGCGTTCCGAATCTTGAAAATAACTTTTTCAGAAATCGTACGACTACTCGAGCATCGTTGGTGGGAAGAGCTTGTGCTTCTACCCATTTAGAAATGTAGTCGACTGCTACAAGGATGTATTTGTTTCCGAATGAGTTAGGAAATGGCCCCATGAAATCTATCCCCCATACATCAAAGATTTCACAAATTTGAATGCCTTTTTGAGCCATCTCATTTTTTGATGAGATGTTTCCTGCTCTTTGACAAGAATCGCAAACTTGGATCAAAGAATGTGTATCTTTGTATATAGTGGGCCAGAAAAACCCTGCATCAAACACTTTCCTGACCGTGGTGGCAGTACCGTGGTGTCCGCATGTTGGTCCTTCATGGCAGTGTTTGAGAATGTCTAAGGCCTCCTTACCTGCTACGCACCTACGAATGACTTGATCCGCACCTATCCTAAACACATATGGATCCTCCCATAAGTAAAACTTAAGGTCGGAGAAGAATTTCTTCCGCTGTTGATGGGTAAGCCCTTTTCTAAGGATCCTACATGCTAAATAATTAGCGAAGTCGGCATACCAAGGACTTTCGTCTTTTTCTTCTATCACCTCTTGAATATGCATAAGAACTTCATGTGGAAAATTATCATTGATAATTTCCTTGGAAAATTCTTTGGAAGTTGGACATTCTAAACGTGAGAGGTGGTCTGCGGCTACATTTTCTACTCCCTTTTTGTCTTTAACTTCGATGTCAAATTCTTGGAGTAGTAGGATCCACCGGACGAGTCTAGGTTTGGCATCTTGCTTGTTGAATAGGTATCGTATTGCGGCATGATTGGTGTAAACTATGGTTTTGGAAAGAACTAAGTAGGATCTAAATTTTTCAAAGGCAAATACTACAGCTAGTAATTCTTTTTCAATTGTGGTATAATTTTCCTGTGCATCGTTAAGAGTTTTACTAGCGTAGTAGATTGGGTGAAAGTGTTTTTCTTTGCGTTGTCCGAGTACGGCTCCAACTGCAAAGTCAATTGCATCGCACATGATTTCGAATGGAAGGGTCCAATCGGGTGTGGTCATGATTGGTGCGTTGACAAGTTTGTCTTTTAGTGTATTGAATGACTCAATACATTCCTCAGAGAAGACGAATGGTGCGTCTTTCTCTAGAAGTTTGGTCATGGGTCTTGAAATTTTTGAGAAGTCTTTGATGAAACGTCGGTAAAAACCTGCGTGACCTAGAAAACTTCTAATGGCTTTGACTGAAGTTGGTGGCGGAAGTTTGGATATGGTTTCTATCATGGCCCTATCAACTTCTAGTCCATTTTGCGAAATCTTGTGACCTAGGAGAATGCCTTCCTTTACTATAAAGGAGCATTTTTCCCAGTTGAGCACTAGATTTACTTCTTCACATCTAGCTAACATTTTGTCTAGATTTTTCAGGCAATGATCGAAGGAGTCTCCAAAGACTGAGAAGTCGTCCATGAAGACTTCCATAGAGTTTTCGATCATTTAATGAAATATGGCCACCGTACAACGTTGGAAGGTGGCCGGAGCATTACATAATCCAAATGGCATTCTTCGGTAGGCGAAGGTTCCGTATGGACATGTTAAAGTAGTTTTCTCCTGATCTTCAGAAGCGATGGAAATCTGAAAGTATCCGGAAAATCCATCAAGAAAACAATAGAACATTTTTCCAGATAATCGTTCGAGCATTTGATCTATGAAAGGAAGTGGAAAATGATCTTTTCTTGTGGCATTATTAAGTTTCCGGTTATCGATGCAAACTCGCCAGCCTGCGATGGTCCTCATTGGTATCAGCTCATCCTTCTCGTTCATTACGATTGTCATTCCTCCCTTCTTGGGCACTACTTGAATGGGACTTACCCAAGGTGAATATGAGATTGGGTAGATTAATCCGGCATCAAGCAGTTTGATTACTTCCTTTTTCACCACGTCTTGCATGTTGGGATTGAGACGTCTTTGATGTTGTACCACGGGTTTGTATTCTTCTTCCATGAGGATTTTGTGAGTACAAAAGGAGGGACTAATGCCCTTGATATCCATGATCTTCCGTGCGATAGCCTTCTTATGGTTTTTGAGAACCTTAAGAAGTTCGTCTTTCTCTTCTTTAGAAAGGTGAGATGAAATAATTACTGGGAGTTGATAGTCTTTTTCTAGAATGGCGTATTCAAGATGTTTTGGTAGTTCTTTTAATTCCAAGGCTGGTGGTTCTTCGATTGATGATTTTGATTTTTCATTGTTTTCAATGATTTTGCATGCTGTTTCTAATTCTTCGTGGTAGTTGTTATTGAAATTATCATTCTCTTGGATGGGTTTGTTAAGTGTTTTATCTAAGACTTGTGTTTCTAAGGGAGTATTGGTGGAAGAATCTCGCATATAGCAACTTACGATGGAGTCTATGATGTCAACACAATATAAAGTGTCATCGTGTTGTTGCGGATATTGCATAGATTTTCCTATATCAAAAGCGATTGCCTCGTCATTGACCCTGAGGGTGAGTTTGTCGGTGCAAACATCAATGATAGCCTTTGCAGTGGCTAAAAAGGGTCTTCCTAAAATTAGAGGTACACTTTTGTCTTCCTTCATGTCTAGAATCACAAAATTTACTGGGAAAACGAACTTGTCAATTTTGACAAGCATGTTTTCAACAATGCCCCTAGGATATTTAACGGATCGGTCAGCTAACTGAATGCTCATGCGGGTGGGCTTTGGTTCTCCTATCCCTAGTTTTGCAAAAACCGCATAAGGCATTAAATTAATACTAGCTCCTAGGTCAGCTAGGGCATTGCTAACAGATAAATTTCATATGAGACAAGGGATAGTAAAGCTCACTGGATCGGTCATTTTTGTTGGTAGCTTGCTTTGGAGGACAGCTGAACATTCTTCACTCAAGGTGACATGCGAGAGCTCCTCCAGCTTCCTTTTGTTTGTCAATACTTCTTTGAGAAACTTGGCGTATTTCGGCATTTGAGCGATAGCTTTGACAAAAGGGATGTTGATATGGAGTTGTTTAAAGAGTTCTAGAAACTTCCCATACTGGGCTTCCAATCGCTCATGCTTCAATCTTCCTGGGTATGGAATAGGTGGAACATATGTTCGAACTGGCTCCTTAGGCAGTGCTGTGCTTGTTGGGGTCAGCCCTTCCTGCGTTTCATCAGGAGACTTTTTCTCCAAAGTTGGTGAGACAACAGTGGTTGTACCACTCCTGAGTGTAACGGCGTTAGCTGTTGCATTCGGGTTGGTGAGTGTATTGCTTGGAAGAGAGCCAGGTGGTCTTTCAGATAACTGTCGAGCAATTTGCCCGATTTGAGTTTCTAGGTTCTGAAGTGATGCTTGTTGACTTTTGAGATCGGCTTCGTGCTTCAGTAATACTCCGCTGATATCAACAGCTCATGAGTCGGCTTTCTTCTCAGCTTCATTTGTTTTGGTCATTAATTGGATTAACATTTATTCGATCTTAGAGTAGATTGGGTTTTGAGGGCTACTTGAGCTTTGATCTTGGTATTGAGGTTTTGGTTGGAAGGATTGATTCATCGGTCTTTTCTCGAACCCGGACGAAGGTTGAGTGTTACCTCCGTCTTTCCAACTGAAGTTTGGATGGTTTCTCCATCCTGGATTGTAGTTATTGCTGAAAGCATTGTTCTGTCGAGTGATGAAATCAACTTCTTCCATGGCCATAATGACTTGTTTACAGTCACTCGTCTTATGATTTCCTCTACAAGTGTCACAGGTGAGTCTGGTTTTTGATAGTTCGGCTTGAAGTTGTTCGAATTTTTTAGAAAGGGCTTCAAGCTAGGCTGTGATAAGAGTGTTGGATTCAACGTGGTGTATTCCTTTATGGGTAGGTGTAGATCTTGGTGGGTTGTAAGCGAAACTCTTCTTTGAGGCTTTCTCCAGGACTTCAAATGCTTCGTTAGGTGATTTGGATCCCAGGTCTCCACCAGCGATTTGGTCGATGGCCTGTTTGTTTTGACTGGATTGTGCGTCAAAGAAAGTTTGTACTTGTAACCATACACTCAGTCCATGATTTGGGCATCTTCTTAGAAGACTTTTGTATCTTTCCCATGCTGCGTGTAACGATTCATCATCATCGGTACGGAATCTGGTAATGCTGGCTCGGTATTTGGCAGTTTTGTCGGACGGAAAATATTTGAGGAGAAACTGTTCAACCATCTAGTCCCAAGTGGTAATGGAACCAAAGGAAAGAGATTCTATCCATTCTAGGGCTTGGCCCCTTAGAGAGAAAGGAAAGAGTTTAAGTTTGATTTGATCTTCTGAACAGTTTTAGATTTTAAAGGTTCCACAGATTCGTAGGAATCGAGATATGTGAGAAAGAGGGTCTTCGTCGAGGAGACCATGAAATTTAACTGAATTTTCCACCATATGAATGGTGCTAGATTTTATTTCAAAATTTTCGGTGATTTCGGGTGGAGCCACTCCATAGCCGTAGCCTTCGAGAGTTGGCTTGGCATACTGGCTCATGTTCGGCTCATTATTCTGGGCCGCCATCATTTCTTCGGTTTGATTTTCTCCCGATGTGGTGGCGTCTACTGATTCGTCTTTGATTGTTTCTGCGGTTTCTGTGGTCCGTTTACGAGTTCGTCGACGAAAGAGTCGTTCCGGTTCAGAAATTGGAGAAACAAGCTCATGCTCGGAAGTAGAGGACATACATGAGGCTAAATCAAAATTACACTAAAGTAAAAGTTAGCTAAAGTTAAATTAAAGGTTAGTCTAAGTTAAACTACAAATTAGGCTAAGCTATTCTAAACTATCTAAGGTCTAAGTTAATTAAGCTAAATAAAGGTAAAAATTAAATAAAGGTAAAAATTAGGCTAGCCGTAAATTTCTATATTTTAATATTTTATAAAAAAAATTTAAAGGTAAAATAAAATAGAAGTTAAAAATTTGTACAATTATAGACAATGATTAAATTAAAACTTGGATCGTCTTAGAAACGTACCGTGTATCCCCGGCAACGTCGCCAAAAACTTTGATGTGTGCTTGCGCGTCTTATAAAATATGATGGATTGGATATTTAGCTTTTGCACAAGATTGTATTTTAAATTTATAAAAGTGATTTCTACAAAGACTAAACACACATAAATAGGCAAGTGTACCTATCGCATATGTAGAATAGTATTGGTAAGAACCAAGTATCGATCCGTGGACACAAAGGTTTCTAATAATAAATCGTTGCTTAACTTTAATCGGAAGTTTTAATCATTTTTGGGGTTAATTTTTAAACTTTTAATAAAATATAAATACTTATATATAATATATAGGTGACCACGAGAAGAGATTCTAAACGGTTTGTTCAATTATACGAAGGTTACCATCTAAGATCAAGAATCCACTCCATTTTTAGCGTTGATAATTAATATGTAGACATGTGATAGACTTGTCGTAACAATATATGATAGATAACTCCTTAACCCAAAGTGAGCATCTTCGGCACTAAGGAGATGGTATGCGCATTTTAAAGTCCACCCTTTCCTAATGTCATACCATCTCAATGATGTCGATTTGAGTTGACAAGTAGTTTCGTAAAGTAGAAAGATTAGGATTGACTTCGATTTCTCAAATACCAATTCTAACAACTTCGGGTGGTTGTAGTTCATCACACAACCTCCCCTTGGTTGATTTATGTAGGTTATAATTACACATTCCGTTAACATATGGTTTCTTTAACTAATTTGATATCCTAAGCAAATCCATTTTCGGATTACCAAGGTTTAGAAAATACACCATAACTTATATCTCATCATTTCTAAGTACAATATAAGGATCCATGTTTCAATAATGTATCAAAGTATTTCTATCTTTCAAGAACATGAATCGATCATGAACGATTGCCAATGATATTGACAACCACCAACTTTGATTTAGTCATTTAAGATGGTGAAACATTTCTCATCAAAAGATAATTGTAACATAACCATGTACTTAACTAGACTACATCACATGTCTTGATTAATTATCAAGTAAAACAAAGCTTCTTCATAGATTTTATATGGTAAAAGGAGTTTAGCTCATAATGAGCATAGTGATAAACATTAAGATGATTGATAACAACAAATACATGATTAAACTTAGAACAATCTAACCAAATGTAGATGAATCCTTCTTCTTAATGATGGTAATGATGGTTGATGATGATGATTAGTGATGATGACCTCCAAGCCTTCAAACTCTTCACTAGATCTTCAAGGTGAGTGTTAGTGTGTGTTTTTATAAGTGAAAACCGGAGAGAATTCTTTTGAAGGCACACTTGATGAATGCAACATGAGCCACTATTTATAGGTAATCTGGGCGATGAGACACGACCCCGTGCAAGATGAGCACGGCCCCGTGTTTTTTTTATGACATGTGCCAGATTTGTTTTGTCTTCTGTGTGAGGTGGAAACGGCCCCGTGGTTAGTAGGCACGGCCTCGTGGTTTTCAGTGACATGTGCTAAATTTTTCTTTGTCTTTTCTGCATTTCTGTCCACGACCCCGTGCATGCTGAGCACGGTCCCGTGCTTTTGTTCTTAGATTTTGTCTTTTCTTGTATCAGAAGCATGGGGCGTGTTTCTTGAGGCATGGGGGCGTGTTTCTTTGTTTTCTTGTGTTTTCTTCTGTTTTTCTTCGCCTTTTTGCTTGTTTCTTCGTTTGAGGCTTGGTTTTACCTGAAATTATGTTTTATTATGATAAGTAGTCTTTTATGCTATGTTATTAGATAGAAATTGCAGTTTTTAGAGATTATTTGATGCCGAAAAGATGTGTATTTCTATGCACATCAAACATCCCCACACTTGAACATTGCTTGTCCTCAAGCAATCGTCTTATAAATGTTCTCTAAAAAACAGCAAATTTAGATTATAGCTATTCCTTAAGTGAGCTCCAAGAAGATGAAACAAAATAACCAATCTTTATGTTAGTGATAAAAGATAGAAAAACTTTTGTTTTTATGAGTTTCCGTTTATGCAAAACGTCACGTTCTCACAATGTTCACTCACACTCGGTTTTATATCTGATTATACCTGTGATGTAGGTATGTGAACACTCTTAGCCAAGATGTAACCTGTGATAAATAAGGTTGTAACAAGTTCAAATCTCCACCTTTTGAAGGGTTACATAGATCGGAAGGTAAACCGTGGTTTTGTGTGAGTAGGGATTGGTATTTTGTGATGGTTCAAGGGTTAATGGTAAATACAGCTTCCACTGTTTTCTGGGAGTTTTGAGATGTCTTCGATGGTTAGCTCATTTTCCTTCGATTTTTTTTATACCTAATGACTCTTTTAAGGTCAGATCGTCAAGACCGGTTTTGTCGAGGATGTGGATTAATTCTTCCTCAATCCTGTTATGAATATAATTTCCAACTCTAATGGATCGTTCGGCTTTGAGCCTAATAGCCCCCACCCTCATTAGCTCGGTATATTCATGCTGAGACTGAGTTTGACTTTTTCTACATCTTCCTTCGTGGGACCAGTTTCCGCAACCTAAGCATCGTTCATATCTTTTTGCTCTTCTATTCATTGCGTTTTTGGAAATTCCACAGAATGGTGGCCTTTGTTCGTTTTGGCGCCACTTTTCCTCATCTCATTGCTAAAGAGAAAGATTCTCTCCCTAAGTTCTGGAGGCAACCTAGGTTTTGTGAAGTGTATGCAGCAAAGGAAATTGAAATCGAAAGAATGCATTTCCAGTTCTTTAGGGTCTGCCAGTAAAAGACAAGTGTTGTATTTTACCGGTGAAAGTGGATAGGGTGATCGAATTTTGGGGTTTGTAATTTTGATAATGGGTTTGATGGAATTGTGTAGATATTACCTTCTTCTTTATACAACGCTTCATACGGTCTTGAAATGAAAAATTGTAACAAGTTCTAAATCACACGAAACATATGACTCACTCAAAGCTTCTGAAAAAATATTTATATGGCATGAGGTTTATCTCACAGTAACGGAGGAATTGGGTATTAACGCCATATTTTGCATAAATTTATTCTCAATATTACAAAACATTTTCTTACGTTTTCACTTTTAAATGATTGGTTATTTGCAAAAAAAAAAAAATTTCTTGGATTTTAGGTTTAGAATAATCTTTGTCTGCTGCAAAAATATTTGTTTTAGAGAATTTTTATGATGATTTGGACAAACAATTGGTCGAGTAATTCCCCTCCCCACACTTGAATCTAACATTGTCCTTAATGTGACAAGATTCATGAAACTATAAAAATTCTAATTTATGGGTAAAAATGGAGAGTTACTTCCCTACAGGTTAACGAAATTTCGACAGAGCGTCCCCTGTTTTTTGTCTGTTTTCCTGTTTTTGTACCTATATAATATAAAACTGCAAACATCCACAAACAACCAAGCATAACTACTGAAAATTGGTATGGAATCATCCATCCCTTGCCCTATCGGGCTAAATTAGTACCTAATAAAATGTCTTTGGCACTCATGGCCATAGTAATATCCAAATCAACACAAACAAATAAACAAGTACGACGAAAAGTAAATTGTTCAAACACAAATAATAATAAGTTCATGAAGTAACACCAACCCATGCCCGTGCCCATGCCCAACTACCTGTGCCGTCAGTCATCAGTTACCCGTGTCCGGGTCACATGGTCCCCACTGCCTGTCCATGCGATAGCCCAATCGCTCAATCTCTCACCTAGTTGCTTCATACTTGGCTGCTCGCTGTTCATCGGAGGCAGCCATTTGCTCGTTGATCCTGTCAAACGAGGCGATAGTGTTAGTTGAGAACTGATCGATCAGTCCATAAATACCCTCCAAAGAGTATCGGCTATCATGTGATGAACTGGGGCCGGCCCCTGATAAAGATGAGCCTCCTGTCTGATGGTAGGTTCGGCGGCGGTGTTTTCTGGGCGGTGACTGTCATCTCTCATGCACATCCTGTATCATCATCTCCGACGGGTCTTCTGGGTCCCAAATCTGATTGTACTTTTATGAGTTTTTCTCAAAATTAGCAGAGAAAATTAACATTTTAATCGAGTTTCTTAAAATTTGGCCATTGCATTATGTATGGACACTCAATTTCGTTGATCAAAATAAAGATACAAGGGATAGAATAATATTGAAATTTACACATGTGATGTGACTCCTCAAGATTGTGACGCTTGTCTAATTAGCCTAAATATAACCAGATATGGTGGATGAAAGAAATAATTTCATTAGGCAATGGAAATCTATATTTGAACTACGGATGAGATCGGGATTGTATCCGTACCTTTACCCGTACTTGTACCCGAAGGTACCCGTACCTAAAATTAGTAAATCTTGGTACCCATACCCGTACCCAAATTATATGGTACGGGTACGGGTATGGGTACAGGTACAGGTACTTTGGATACGGTACTTGCTTTGGTACCCCTTTGTTCTTTTTCTTAAAATCTCCACTAAACTAGGTAATGGTACGATACTGACAATCAATTATCTATAATACCAAAACCGTTATACCATAACGAGAACCATAATACCGCAGCCAAAACATAATACCAAATCTAAGAATGAAACAAATTAACCATAATATAAAATTCATTCTCTTTTCCATTTCGTTGTTTATTACTTCCTTAATTTCTATAAAAAAACAAAAGAGAAAATTAATACATGTTATTTAATGATATACACAATTGCACATACATGAAATAAAAATATACGAAGACACAATATAAGAATACACAAATATAGACTGAGAATGAAAATCCCGCTTGAAAGTTAAGATATAAATGCTGGAAACCTAATAAAAACCCCTACATATTCTAAACAGGTACAAGTACCCGTAATACCCGTACCTGTACCTGTACCCAAAACTACCCGTACCGATAATCAGTAAATCTAGGTACCCATACCCGTATCCATTAGACATGTATGGGTACATGTACGGATACAAGTATAGGTACTGAACATGTATTGGTACGGGTATTCAGGCAAAAATGCTCATCCTTAATTTGAACACAGGTAACCAAAGAATAACTCCCGGGACCCATCAGGCAATGGAAATCTATATTTGAAAAAGTATGAATACAGAATGGAATGTGACACAACAGGTCAACAGTAAGTGATGAATGACGATTGTCTAAGCATAGAAAAATATGGAATGTGACAACAGCTCTATTGAGCCTTGTTGGCAAATACGCCTCAAAGTTGTCTTGCTTGCCACCAACCCCTCTTAATGCTGGCACAATTATAAGTCTATAACGGGTTTTTTTACATACATCCCATGGTGTTTCCTAAACACCCTCCTATTAAGCCGCGGATCAGGCGATAAGCCGCTTAATGGTTGAGTGTTTTGAAAAGTTTTGTTTTTTTTGTCATTTTGTTGTTTATTTTTTTGTTTTATTATGTTTTTGTCTTTTTGTTGTCTTTTAATTTTATTTTGTTTCTTTTGTATATTTTTTTGGCTCGGGTAACCTTTTTTTGATCGGTTTTGGAAGTTCATTTTGATCGGTTTTCGAAGGTCACAACCGGAAAAACAATTTTAAAATTAATAACGAACAAAATAAAACGAATGACTTTTATATAATAATAACTAGTACATAATTACTAATATTTGTTTTCTCTTTTTGTATGTCGGGTGTAACAGATTTTTGATTGGTTTTAAAGTAATAACGAATCAACAATTTTAAAATTTAAAATAACCAAAATAAGCATAACGCATAACCAGATTTATAAAATAATAATAATAATTATTACATTACTTGTTCGGAAAAAAAAACAAACGAGTTCGGGAATAAGTAACAACAAACAAAAAAAAAATCTAAAATGCGGCACCACACGCGTCGTCATCGCTCCCCTCCTCATCGAAACGTGGCGCGGTACCATGTACTGGGCTCCATGCTGCTGGGTAGACAAATAACCAACCATCCAGCTCACTTGACGCTCTAGTCTCTGTAGGCGGGAGTTAGTGGCCGCATCCAAACGCACGGCGCGATGTGTACGCGAAACACGCTGCGGGTGCTGATGCGGTGGCTGTGGCTGTTATGAACACGATAAATTAACGTTAACAAGATACAAAAAAAATCAAACGATAAAATATAACGTACCTGATCACCGTCCTCCATGTCCTCATCACTGTCAACCTCGGCGCCCTGAATATCCACCTCCGGCTCCTCGATTGGCGGAGGCTCAACAAGTGGGACCTCTACGTATGGGCCATAATTGAAATTAGTGACCAGGTGATACTGGCGCCCAATCTTCTTGACGATATGCATGCCCTGTGCCCGTCCACGGTCCAGCTCTCGCGGCAGAATCGGCGGCTTAATGGGTTGGTTATCCAGTAGGTGCTCGTAGCCCAAAGACAACGCAATCCGCGTAACGAACGTGCCAACGACCAATTTCCCGCGGCCCTGCCTGTGCGAGTAAATGGCGAAGTAGTCGCCGAGACAGCGAGCTAGGTTGCAGTGTCTCCCCGTAAGCAGGCATCGTAAAAAAAGAGGTCACGGAGGTTGCAGTGATCTGCGCCCCCCCCCCCTCCCCCGGTGACGACCATGTACGGTATGAGCAATAAACCTGTGTAGGTACCTGTACAAAAAAAAAACAATAAAATTTAATATTATTATATTATATTATATTATCATATATTATATTATAATAGTATATAATAAATATAATATAAAACTAATATAATATAATATCATATAATACATATACGTGTACAAACCTGTGCAACGGATCCCTGATGGCTGAGGCTTTGGCGTCTGGCTTGTATTCTCCTAGGGGGGTAGTAGGCCAAGGTGTATTGCTAATCGCCGTCCAAAAATGTCTCAACATGTCATCTGGTGATTCGTGTATGCTCTGCGTGTAAACAGGGGCGGTTATATCCTCAATTTTGTACAAGCCCAGCGCCCTGGCAAACTCCTCCATCGACAGATAACGCCAAATCCCGAAAATACGAAACCAAACCTCCGCCTTACTGGTATCCGCACCCTCAACCAGCATCGGGACCTGCAAATCTCCCTCCGGGCGTGGCCTGAAACAATATTTACATGTTGGTTAAATCTACTTTATTTATAAGTTAATTGAAAAGGAAAAAAAAATACCTGAAAACGAACGTAGAGTAAAACTCTAACGCGAGAGCCCGGTACGCTGGCTCCTCTGTGGTAAATAATCTCTCCCACGGTGTATCCGTCCCAAAAATTCTTTCTATCTTGTCTTCTCCCCGAATCATATTTATAAACTCCCTAGACAAGGTCGAGGAAGGTTGTGGCTCCATTTTCCGAAGCTGCGTAAACCGGATTTGATATTCGGACTGCGGGTCAAACCTCAAATGCTCGTAAGCATCAAGTACTTCGTCCCCAAAAATGTATTTATCCGCCATCTATGTTTAACACATAAATTGTAACACCACGTTCCTAACCCTCTTAATTTAAGCTTAAATATATTAACCTAGAAAGTACAGGGACCAGAATAGTAAATTCTGAAAATCTTCTCCCGTCGCGTACCACAAACAAACCCATCGCGTAGCGCGATGGGGTTGCTGAGTCAGTGACACGTGTTGAACACCATGTCGACACGTGGCGCAATATGACAGGCCACGTGTCAACACCGCATAAGGCGGTGTAATTTTCCGGCGTCGCGGTACGCGACCAGTCACAAAGGACCGGGCGCGGTACGCGACGGGGTCCAGGATGGGCAATAAAAGGGGGGTGACGGGCATGAGCTCATTTCATCCCAAACACACCTTTCTTTACACACACATAGCCTTGGAAAACGTGCCCCGTTGCTGTTGCGAGCCGACGTGCCATTTTCTCGTAATACGTGCAAGAAACGAAGTTGGAATTAAGCTAGCAATTACATAAACGAGTAGATCAAGTCCTGCCTTATCGTGTTATCAATCTAAACATCCGAATTAAGGTAGAAGTTATGTTTAAGTTATTTGAATTATAGCTTAGACTATCAATCAAGGCTATGGCCTTTAACCTTGATCGTATTTTACAAACATTCATTCACATTTATGTTTTCATAAACGTTTTTTCATGATGAAGTAATGTTAAACAAAAGAGATATTTTGACGGGCATGTAGTAACTGGAAGGGGGATATCATTAGTAGCAAGTTTCTTGCCCAAGGAAAAGTAATTCGCATAAATCCCAATCAACCGAGGGACCCGTTTACTTACCTGGAGAAACTTACCAACGTGATAGAACCTATTAGGCCAAAGCATGCTATATTAAACGTCACATAAAACTAAGTGTTTTCACTCACAATCAAAGACAAATGATTTCAAGGTTAAGCTTACAATCATAGCTTAACATCATTCAAAACATTCATACGAACCTATTTATGTATAGGTTAATATCATTCACAGTCGATCAATCAATCAGTTAGGGTTTACAACACCGACGGTACAGGTGAATACGTTAACCTTTTCAATCAGTCAAAACATATTATACTCAATGAGATGAACAGGTGTTTGTCTTAACGAGTCAATCAATGCTTACATGAGATCATGCAATCTCTAAAACGTTATAATACAAAGTAGAGAATAAAATCAACTCAGACGGAATACGCATGTGTCTGGATCCAAACATAACTGTTAAAGCTCAATCAATCAATCAAAGGCAATGAAGCCGCGAGCTTAAACGGTCATGACCAGTTCTCAGTTTAGGGCCGTTTGGCTCGGGGAATACCGTTGTGTGTGTAAGGCAGTGGTACATATACCGGAAGTAGAAATGCTTCCGCTGAGATTGTCAAGAAAACTACATTTGTATTATATTGTCATTCAAAATGTTTTATTGAGTCATACGTGTTCACCAGCATATAGCTGACGTATTTTTCCAACCCATTGTAGGTAATTAAGCATAATTAACATTAACAAGGATTGGAGTCTTAATAAAGATAGAAGCGCGTACAAGATGGCTCCGTTTTTTATATAAAAATCCTTGTAATATGAAAACATATCTTTTGTAAACTAATACTCGGGTATTTAATTCCCTAGTAAATTTTCAATGTAAATTAATATTATATTCAACCAAAAGTCTTCCGCTAAAATTAACCCATAAACTCTTATATATTTACAAAACAAGTACCAACTCGTGGTCACACGCCTAGGCCCTAAGTCGGGGTGTGACATAAATATAACCGGTTATTGTCAAACCCGTAAGCCAAACCCGTTTCCTTGTCAAACCCGTAACCCAAAACCCGTTTCATTATCAAACCTGCCCGTAAGCCAAACCCGTTTTATAACCATCCCGTAACCCAAACCTGTTTCACTAATAAACCCGTAAGCCTAACCCGTTTTCTAACCATCCCGTAAGCCAAACCTGTTTCACTAACAAACCCGTAACCCAAACCCGTTTTCTAACCAACCCGTAACCCAAACCCGATTCCTTGTCAAACCCGTGACCCAAACCCGTTTCCGGGTCAAACCCGTAACCCAAACCCGTAACCCAAACCCGTAACCCAAACCCGTTTCCGGGTGAAACCCGTAACCCAAACCCATTTATCATCAAACCCGTAACCCAAACCCGTTTCCGGGTCAAACCCGTAACCCAAACCCGTTTATCATCAAACCCGTAACCCAAACCCGTTTCCGGGTGAAACCCGTAACCCAAACCCGTTTATCATCATACCCGTAACCCCAAACTCGATTTCTATCCATCCCTTAAACCAAACCCTTAAATCAACCAGTTTGATTAACAAACCCGTAAGCCCTTAATCTAAATGAACACCTATATCAAAATAGAGTAAAACAGAAGTATCATAGTTACCTTATTGTTGCCGGGTCGGAGTTGGTGTTGTTAAAGACAGAAGAAGTTCGAGACTATTGGGGGACGACGATTGAGGGTTTTTGTGAGAAATATGGTGTTGTTTGAGATTGAATGTGAAAATTGATGGTGGGCGGCGGGTTAGGGTTGTGTTTAACCTTGATCCGTGGCTTATCGCTCAATCCACCACTTAGGAGTATATATATATATTTTTTAATTTAAGTATCTAAGGTATAAATAAATTTTATATAAAATAATTTTATATATTCATAATATATAAACGGAATTATAATAATAAAAACACAAATTTGATATGGAAGCAATACTAAATTACAAATTTGAATATATAAACGAATTAAAACTAATAACAATTAACAACACAAATTTGATATTAAACCAATAATAAATTACAAATTTGAATAAATACAACAAAAGGCACTGATATTACATCAAATTCTATACAGAGACTAATTTCTAAGATCATCTTCTGATAAGCACTCCCAAAATAGCATCAACACAACAGTTTTTTGCAGTGGCCCTCCACTCACCGGCAAGCAAGTCACCGGAATCCGTGTCGGCCCACGGCTACAGGTTTGCCCCACTAGAAATGGGGAATAATCAATCATTACGCCCGGGTATCTTGGCCGACAGCAGCTCCCCAACCACCCGGAATGTCAATTCCGGAGCACTCCTAGATACACCGGAACCGGTACCGTATACAGGTACCGTTATGCCCGCATATCTCCGATATTAGCTGGCCTTTGCGATTTATCATGCAAGGTGACTGTTTGTGGGGACACCGAATTCATCAAAGATCGGTGCCATCTTCCTTATTACATTGGAAACCCACCCCACGGAGGTTGATACGGGACTTTATTATTACAGAGCTACCAATGCTTCCCGACACGATCACCAAAATCTTAAGTAAAGGACAATGTTGGGATTTATGAGGGGGGACTACTAAAGTGTTCCGCCATCTCTCGACAGCTGCACTGGTAGCACATAAGGTCAAAATAGCATCTACACAGTCACCACTATTATTTTTAAAATATATGTAAACAACCGAATGCAAAAAAACAATGTTGAAAAATATATATTTTTAAAATCTATTATATATATATTATTAATGTGTATATATATATATATATATTTAAAATCTTTTTTATATATATTATTAATAAATATATATTTATACATATATTTTTAAAATCTATTTTATATATATTACTAATAAATATATATTTTTAAAATCTATTTTATATATATTATTAATAAATATATATTTTTATATATATTTTTAAAATCTATTTTATATATGTTTTAAAATCTATTTTATATATATTATTGTTATTTTGTAATAATAACGGACTCCAAAATAACATTCACATAGCCACCACTATTTCTGAACGAAATTATTATGGCTGTGTAGATGCTATTTTCGGACCCCGTCGTCATTATTTTCTTGTGGCGGTGGTGGTGGTTTTGGTGGTATAATCTTGGGGGTGTTTTGAGTAAAAGGTTGAGCGTTTATTTTGATTTTGGCGATTTGAACGGTTAGAACCCGTGGGTATTTAACATCTTCAAAAAATAAAGTCGATAAGCCGCGGATCCGATTTACAGCAGAATCCGTCGCGGATCGACCCCTAAGCGGCGTATTTGATCTACTTTTTGAAGACATTTATTAATATTTTAATATTTCTGGTACTTTTTTATATTTTAAAAAAATATATATTTTAACATGATATATTTACTTATTTAAAAAATATATATTATCGAAAGAATTTTTTTAAATATCATTTCTTATATTTTTGAAATAAACTTTTATCATGTTTTATAGTTTTAAATATCGAAATTAAAACTTGTTAAAAATATATTATTTTAAAGTTATATATTGTATCATGTTTTATTTTTTTAAATAAACATATTATAAGATATATTTGTTTATAAAATATATTATTTTAAGTTTTTATCATGTTTTATTTTTATAAATAAACATATTATTTTTAAGTTTTTATATTGTTTTATTATTTTAATATTACTTGTACTATTTTAAACTAATAACAATATATTTTAATATTATTTAAATATTATTTTCATATTACTCTCACTAAAAATGGATTTAAACTAATAACAACACAAATCTTTTAAACTAAATATCATTTTTAAATAATTTTTTATCATGTTTTATTTTTCTTAAAATGGAAAATCTTAAATATCATTTCTTATATTTTTAAATAATTTTTTATCATGTTTTATTTTTTTAAACAAATATATTATCAAATATATTTGTTTAAAAAATATATTATCTTTAAATTATACATTTTATCAAGTTATTTGTATTTAAAATTTGATGATAACACAAACATTTTACTCGTATTTATTCATAATAATACAAAACATTTTATTGATTCATCCTAAATAAACTGCCTCTTCAGTTTGCACTCGCCAAGTTTCCCTTATTCGCATATACTCTTTTACACGATCTTCGTACAAAGATCTCCATTCGTGCGTCGCTTCATTGGCGTATCCTTTCCATTGACGTGCCGGTAGCGGCACGGGGAAATTCCCTTCTAATTGTATGTTGAGCCAACGATTATCCGCCACATTTAAGACTCCTATTATCGAGATCTGAGATAGTGGTTTCGGACCCATTTTCATTGGGAAGTAACTCTCACTGGAGGTCAGACGGAGATTGATTAAAACACAGTCATACGTCTGAGCCACTACGTGTTCGTGCCCTGGTAACTTAAACCGCCTACTCTTTTGCTGGAATAAAGCAGACGTTGAGTAGTCTAGCGAATCACGAACCGTGTCTAATTACCGTTTATCTCGTAGTTCAACCTGTGCGTCCACCACAATTCGTTAGTGTCCATCTCATTCCTCATGCTTGCTCTGACCTCCTTCCAGTTCATTTGACGCATGCCTAAGCCGACTGCGATTGCTCTGAAACTGCAATTACCATCTGGCATAACATCTTTTATACCTGAAATGAACGGGTATGCCTAGGTGGGAATGAGGTGCCTATAACTTTCTATGATTGGGACCCCCTTTGGGTAACGCAGTAATGGAAAACCAAGGCCGGTTGGAGTCTCTGGTTTTTTAGATGAGCGTTTTGGTGGTTTAGGTATCTTAAACCGGGCCTGAGACAGAGACTGTGAACGCGATAACGAATGGGTGGGGGCTTCGGGTGTTGGTTCCCGTGACAGAGAGGGGGCATAGGAGCTGTGTCTGTGGGGATCAAAAGACATGGAGGGGGCGTAGGAGCTGTGTATGTGGGGATCAAATGACGGGGAGGGGGCGTAGGAGCTGTGTCTGTGGAGATCAGTTGACGGGGACGGGGAGTACGACCTGTGTCTGTGGGTATCAGTTGATGGGGACGGGGAGTACGAGCTCTGTCTAGGGGTATCTCTTTTCTTGGCTTGTTGGTTTAGATTTGGACGCCCCCCTATGTTCCTCTCGTTTCTCAGGCTCCTCCTTGTTTGAT
Source organism: Bidens hawaiensis (assembly GCF_021521415.1). Classification (NCBI taxonomy): domain Eukaryota; kingdom Viridiplantae; phylum Streptophyta; class Magnoliopsida; order Asterales; family Asteraceae; genus Bidens; species Bidens hawaiensis. The sequence goes on along the minus strand of NW_027501166.1, from coordinate 30,861 downwards.
TTCCCAGGAAGAACAGACATTATCTTTGAGAATAGACTTTTTTTTTGCATTCGGTTGTTTAGTCCTAGAACTTGTTTTTTCACATCTTCCAGTTCCGCTTCATAGTCTAGTTCTTCGTGTCCAACAGACGTCGAACTGAAATCGAGCTTCCTCCAAAAGGGGTCTATGTCTTTTAATGGAATGCGTATATTGTTAATAGTGTACCAGTTAAGCTTACAAGCACACGGCAAGCCCCATGATGTTTGTAACCGGTGGTCGCACTCCGCCCCCGTATCTTGCAATGTGTCAAGCAAGGTAAGCTCTTTGTCAAGTTTAGAGATAGCAAAAAGTGACACCCTGTTATGTAGCTTGTCAAACAAAGTCAACTTATGGTACTTCTTGATCCTAACACGAGAGTCTTTAAGGGTTGCACAGATTTCTTCCATTTGAGAATTCACGACTTCAAGGGCAAACGCCGCAATAGAGTCTAGCGAATTGTTCGGACCCGGAAGGTATCTCTTCAAGTTCGCGTGCTGGCCCTCTACTCTGTTTGTTGTATGCTCTCCGAAGTTTAGTCGGTCGTGAATCCAGCACGACACGAATTTCTCTTTGTAGGGTACCAACCAGTTGTCGCGAATATAATACCAAGCCTCTACAAACAAATAATAAAAAAATAAACAATTTAGGCAATGTACAACTAGAATCTAAAATCATGTGTACATAAAGGACAAAGATTTACCACGTCTGTCGTGTCCAGCTAACGCTGCTTCCATTTGACCGCAGTTGTAGTCGTACATAGATTTTGTTGGCGACTCATACAGTACTTTCCACTAGTAATTGAATGATTTAAAGATATCTGTCTGAAAAAGACTCTTATGTTTTCTCTGTATGTTCTGCATGATGTGCCACCTACAAAGGTTTTTGGTAGCATTGGGAAAGACTGTTTCACAGGCATTCATCAAGGCTTGGTCCTTGTCAGTCAGGATGACACGCGGCTCCCTACAATCGACGAGCATGTCTTTAAGGCGTTCCAGGGCCCATGTGAAGTTACACTCTTGCTCCCTAAAGATAACTGCGTGCGCAATACAAAAGACTTTGATGTCGACGTCACACCAACAAACTGAACGAACGGCCACTTGTACATGTTGGTGTTGTACGTCGTGTCAATCAACAACAAATCTGGGAACGCACGCCACATGGTATGCGACTTCTCGTGACAAAAGAAAACATTCTCTGTCCTATTGGTGGAAGGATTCTCCCATGTGTAAAAGGTAAACTCATGGGTTTGAAGAAAGTTTTCAAGTACCTACGTTGGGTTTAACAAAAAATTAATAAATATTACAAATATTCTTATTAAACATCATTATTATAATTAAATGATATTATAAATAATTTTCTTATTAAATCTTACAGAATATATATATATATATATATATTTTATATATGGTAAAACAAAACAATATATATTCTAAATAATATATATTAAAAAGACACTTACAAAATAATAGTATTCTGAAAACAAGTACCTGCATGGGGGTTTCACCAATTTTATCTTGGTCATCAATAAGTTTCACGACGTTGTATATATCCCTAGTAATACATTTGTTACCGGGAAACTTTTCTTTATGGCTGACCTAATTTGAGCAGCCCTCAGACCCTGCCTATGCAACGTCGCAACCATATCAATTTCCTCGTCGGTCAGTTTCCTTAGTGCCGGGTGCCCCTCCTCAAACAAAACAGGTTCGTGGTTGTGCTTCTCGTTGACAACCTCTAGCTTCCAACAACCACCTGGCGCGTGGTACCTCCCGACAAGTTTAAATGGACAACCCCTTTTAATACTCCCGGTATGCCTCACCGTTCCCTTGAGTTTTAGTTCCCCACCTCATTGCATACAAGTTCAACACTTCTCTCCCTTGAACGTTGCACTAAGATAACATAACCATGCTCACGTCCTGTCTTCTTAACCCAATCCACCAACTCAGCAGCAGAATCAAAATACTGATATCAAATAATGTAAATAAAGTAATATTTAGTAACGTGTTGAAAAAGAATAATAATAATTTTTTTTTAAAAAAGGTCATACATTATTAGTTACATAAGAAAATGTCGTCTCCCGTATGTAACGATCACCAACACCACCACCACCATCATCATCATCATCATCAACATCAACATCGCCATCGCCTCCTTCGCCGTGAGCCTCTTGAATGCCATCAACGACGTTGCTCGTGACTGGTCTTGCCATGTATGGTTGCTCTCCTAAAGGTAACTGGTAAGAATTCTGGGTTCCGTAATACGGACCGTCTACATGTAACAGCTGCGAAGACTGACCATAAGACTCCTCGACTCTGGCCTCATAAGTATTCGACGATGTCCTATTATCCTCCGGCCACGAAGGGTGACTACCTCCGTATATGATATACCCCTGATAAAAAATATTTGGCAAGACAACGTATAATATTTAAAAAATAACTAACGCGCTGTTGTACTATATAAACACACTAAATAACCTGGTCAGGATTTGGTAAGTCGTACTGCTCGATATTTCCATACAAATCTGGCAAGCCCGACTACTCCGGCTGATCGTTGTATGCGTAGCCCGACTGCTCGTCATTCCCGTCACCAAACAAAATATCATATAAGTCCATTATATTTTAGCAAACACAAAAGACAAATACTTTCTATATTTTCACAACAAATATTTTCACAACTAAGAAAAAGAAGGGTCGATGATATATGTAGAGAAAGGGAGACGGATGTGTCAAAATTAAATTATTGCCTTGATCAGCTGCGGGTAGATCGATCCTCGGCGTATTAGGTACGATTTATGACGATTTTGATCTGCCGATGTTGACTTGTACTTGATAAGCGGCGGATCGATCACTAAGCCGCGTATTTGGTACAAACATAATAAGACAAAAACTGTTGACATAATAGGACAAAAGAGGGTGATCCTCGGCGGATCGAGCGATAAGCCGCATAGTGGGTGGGTGTTTTCATTTTTGGGTGGTGTTTCTAGTAGGACCCTTTATAACATCCTCATAGAATGCATAAATAATAACAACTAGTGTGAACCTTGTACGACCCTCCCATGTATCTTTCAAAGTGTAGCACATCTTAAAGTTTTGACCTTTACATAAATCAAAACAAAGAGAAATAGATTACCACACAACCATGGCTGCAAGCTGCATCACTAGCTAGCAGATACACAGAAAATGCGACCAATTTCTAGAAAACATCATCCAAGATGGAGAATTTTAAGTCATCAAAGTGTAGTCAAATTCATATAACCAAAACCAATGCACAGTCAATTACAATTTCATTTACTAATGTTAGGTAATCAATATAAGGCTAAAAGCATTATAACACAATCTAGTATTGCTACCTAAAAATCTTGATGAAAACAATTTATTAATTCTCTAAATGATAAAATACTATTAGCAAAACAAACTAGATCAAAATAACCAAATAAAGCAACTGGAAAAAATACCGATTCACTCAGATTCTGCCTTCCATTGTGTTGCTGCATGTAATTTATCGATTTGGGAAAACAGTAACTAGTTTTACGATAAAATTTGAGTACGGTCTATATTATGGTTGATGAAAAATCTTTGGGTTTTTACAATAGATTATCGTGTTTATTGGACATGTAATGACCATAATAAAACCATTTTTAAAACAGGTTGAAACAAACCCGTACCTTTTTTATCTATACCAGTTCCGACACAAACAAAAATAACATATTTGTAAAATGACCCAACCTCAAACCAAAATGAATAAAACGACCCAACCTAACCCGTTATCCCGATGACACATCAAAACCTTCCTCGAGCTAAAATCCATATATGTTGAAGAAATTTGGTGCTCCAAAGATAAGGAATCCACATATTCGGATGCGACTTTTAAAAAGCTCCTTTTGAAACCTTATTTGCGACTAGTTTGAAGAACATCGGGCGTCTTGTTACTTCAGCATTCAGTGAAAAGCAACCAATGCACCACCCTCCAATGCATCTTCTATAAGTGTAGCCCAACTTAAGTCCTAACCCGTACATAAATCAGAACAAAGATAATTAGACAGCCATGGCAGCAAATTCTCAACTGCATCAGCGTTAGACAAAAACCGTTATTAAAATATGTGATCAATTTCCAGAAAACATTATCACAGCCTAGTGGTGACAAATTCAAAACAGAATCCAAGATGGTGAATTTTAAGTCATGTTTTATCTCATGAAAGCTCAAATTCAGCAAAAACAGGTAGAAAGTCATCAAAATGTAACTAAATTCACATAACCAAAACCAACAGACTGGCAATTAAAATTTCATTTACAAATGTTGTTTGGTTAAAAGGTACCAATCTGAAGGCTAAAAGCAGTATAACAATCAATCTAGTAGTGATATCCTCTTTGATAAAAAAATATTATATATTTAAATGATAAATGATAAAATAATACGAGCAGAACAAACTAGATGAAAAAACCAAATAAAGCAACAGTAAAAAACAATCCGTGAAAAATCAAGAAATAAATGTAAAACTAAAAGGTTGAAGAATGAGGCTCATATCTGTAAGGAGAATCGGTGCAATAGGATAAAACTTTCATGGCTGCAAAGAAAACGAATTTCGTCAAGTTAACATATTTAAAAAAAAACACGGGGATTGCGTCAGCGTGTTGACACGAATTCGTTTGGTATCAATTAGGTTCATTACAAGTATGGAACTAAACCTAAAAACAACTATCATATATAAAAAAACATACTTTTATGCATAAATAGATAATAAAAAATACATAAAAAACAACTAAAAAACTTGTAGCCAAAGGTATTTGATTAAAAAAAAGATAAGCCTCAATATAACAATCAGAAGATAATTAAAAAAAAAACAAAACAATGCCCAGGTGGTTCGAACTCATACAGAAAAGCTAAAGCCATCAAACCAAATTGTCAACTTAGTTTTATGCTGTAATTAATTGTAAAAAACGGTCAAAAAAATTGGTGCTAAAAGGGATATTTGTGGCACCGACATCTTGCTTTTAATCTATATAGATAATTTAGTTCAAAAAGCTTCTGGACCATACACGTTTTTTATTTCACGCCAATTACGTCCAAATCACTAATTACGTTAAATTTAATCAATTAAGTCATGGACAAATGTGTCCAAATCACTAATGGAACTTTACTCTTTACATTTTTACCAACGTATCTATATTGTATTTTAACTGATTATTATATTATTAAAAATCTATTATATGCTAAACACTAGGTTATAAACCTGTGTATTACACTGAATTGGGTAACAAAAATTTATGAAATTAATAATGCTTTATTATGCATAGCCTCCTTTAACCATTTAGTATGTTAAATTAATATATAATTCAATTACTAAGAACAAAATATAATAAAAATGTTTACGGCTATGGTTTGACAAAACGGGTATACATGTTTGGGTAATCGGGCCACTTCTACATATGTAAAGTATACTTTGAAAACAAATTGACCCACTTACAATCTAAGCTTCAACTGCATGTGTTGGCCAGCTTTGACTTACAATCTAAGCTTCAAACTGCATGTAAAGTATTCTTAAAGAGATCCCCAATTTGTAGGCTTATGCCCAGTGTTGACTAGGTTCGACTTTTCACCGTTTTGGCCCGGATCTCGCCTGTTTAATGTATGATGACTTCATATTTGATCTTTCCACAATTTCGACCAAGAGATAACAAATTGATTCCTTTACATCAATTGAAAATCAAGTTTGCTAAAATATAACAAAGTGCTATCAAACTGGCATAACTAAAGTGTTTAAAAATAACTAACACATGTATAAAATATTAAAATGTGTTAGTCGTGTTCTAATATTTAATATGCAGGGGAAGCAAATTAAAACACTCATCTAAAGTGGCCACCAGCTCAATGGTATGTAGACAAATAGGCTATTAGTGTAATCATGAAGGAATTCTGCTTCAAATGGTGAGAAATTAGCCATCTGAAACTTGGTATTTTCTGGAAAAAAAATGGAGCCTTTCATTTATATAGTACAACCCAAAAGTAGAAGTATTGCATTTTCTTTTAACATGGGAAGTATCTACTATTATAATAAACAAAAATGTTGGTTGAACCAAAAACCCATTCGTTGGCCTAATATTTTGACAAGTGACACACTCATGTAATTTCTATTTAAATTTAGACAAAAACGCAAAAGACGTCTTTTATGTTTAAACGGTTTTTCAATGGACGTCCTTTAGCCAAACAAATAGCAGAAAACATATCTCATGTTTCAAATCCCTTTCACGTTAAGTCCTTTAACCGTAACCCAGTTACATTTTTCCGTTAAATCTATCATGTGCAAGGCACATGAGGGTAGTTTTGTAATTTTACAATTTATATAATAATTATAACTAAATAATAAAGTTATATAAATCTCTCTCTCTCTCTTGTATGCATCTCTCCCTCTCCTGCCACCCACCTCCACCACCACCACCACCACAGTCACCTACCTTTGCCATAGCCGCCACCAACCACCGCGTCTCCACCGTCATCTACCTTTGCCATAGCCGTTGACCACCATTTCAGATGAACCAAAATTCATTCTTCGGGTTCCTCTAGCCATTCGTCATCTTTTTCCTCTAGCCACTCGTTTTCCGTCAGTGGAACCAAAATAGAAATCAAATAATAGAATCACCGTTGTTTTCACGTTTTTCCGAAAAACCCGAAAAACCAAAGCCCCAACTGCCACCCTCGCACGACACCATCAGTCACTTAATCGATCTCTATCGACACAGCCGCTTCTCTATCACATCCACCATGGAACCCTAATCGATTTACGCAAAAATACCCAAATCGGTTCGTACGAATACCCCAAAATCTGATAATGATAGAACCCTAATCGATATAGTTTTAAACGATGGTGATGTAGGCTGGTATCTGGCTGGAGATTGTGATCGTGGTTGGAGCTAGAGAAGAGGAAATTGATGAAGACGGGATTTGAAGATGATGATGGTTTAAAAGTGATATATTATAAAAGATTGGGGTTTTGTTTTTGTAATTGTATTAATTACATAAATAGTCCCTTAGGCTTAGATGACCGAACTACCTTTATGTGCAAAGCACATGACTGAACTTAACAGAAAAATTTAACGCCAGTTAGTCGAAAGGACAAAAACTGTTACAAAATTGTAATGTAAAGGACGTCTTCTGTCATTACTTTTGCTAAAGAAAGTTAACAGAAAAACGTTCAAACATAAAGGACGCGTTTTGCCATTTTGTCTTAAATTTATTATTTAAAATACAATTTTAATTAAGATATAAAACATTCCTTATTAGCTTTATCAATCATCACATCAATATTAAATTTACACATTATAGTTACCTTCATAAATTGTTTAAATATTACAAATTTAGATATTGTTAATTTTAGTGTATAGTAACCATATAACTGTTTACAATATGTACAAAATTAATGTTGTATTCTTTGTTTACGGTTATGGTGGAAATGGTAAAACGTTTTTGTGGAAGACACTTTCTACTTCAATAAGATCCAAAGGAGAAATAGCTTGGATGTTGCTTTAAGTGGCATTGCATCTTTATTATTGTTGGGAGCAATAACAACACATTCAAGGTTTGGAATTTCTGTAAATCTTACTGAGGTTTCATCTTGTGGCATTAAAAAAAACACAAATGCTGCTCATTTATTAAAGAAACAAAGTTATTTATATGGGACGAGGCACCTATGACTCATAAACATGCGCTTGAAGCTTTGGATAGGACCTTGAGAGACATGTTGGGTCAAAATGGTAACATGAATTGTGAAAGGCCATTTGGTGGAAAAGTTGTCGTTTTTGGTGGTGATTTAAACAAACTCTTCCTATTATTCAAGGCAGCACGATGCAAGACATTGTTAATGCATCTTTGTGTTCATCCTACCTTTGGGGTATTTGCAAATTACTTAAACTAACAAAAAACATGAGATTAACCGTTGGAAGTGACAAATCTAAAATACAAGAAACAAAAGAGTTCGCTAATTGGCTTTTGGATCTAGGAGAGGGAAAACTTGGTGGTCAAAATGATGGTGACGCAACTTTTGATATTCCTGACGATCTTCTTATTAAGGATACCAGTGATCAAATTTCACAATTAATTAACTTTGTATATCCTTATACCCTCAGAGACTATGAAAATCCAAATTTCTTTAGTGAAGGAGCCTTACTCACCAACAAATGAGGTCGTTGAGGAAGTTAACGATCGTTTGTTGTCCATGTTTCCAGGAGAAGAGAAAGAATACCTTAGCTCTGATAGTATATGTCCAGATGAAAATGTTCGTGATACGCTTCAAGAAAATATGTACTCTCCTGATGTTTTAAATGGATTAAAACTTTCTAGAATGTCAAATCACAAGTTAGTACTAAAAGTTGGAGTACCGATCATGCTACTTAGAAATGTTTACCAAAAAAATGGTCTATGTAATGGAACAAGACTACAGGTAAAAAGACTTTATAATCGTGTTATTGAAGTTGTCATATCTGGAACCAATATTGGTGACCGCACTTATATTTCAAGAACAAATCTTATACCAACTGATAAATAAATTCCGTCAGATTTAAAGGAGGCAGTTTTCGGTTGCTGTTTATTTTGCAATGACAATCAATAAAAGCCAAAGCCAATCACTTTCTAGGGTTGGTTTATTTCTTAGACAACCAGTTTTCGCCCATGGCCAGTTATATGTTGCGCTGTCTAGAGTTAAAACAAGAGGACTTAAAGTACTCATTTTTTATGAAGATTGTCAAGTTTAAAAAAAGATTATGAACGTTGTAAATAAAGAGATTTTTAGAGAGTTTTGTCATGTAATTCTATTTGTCTTCATTATAATTTATTAGATGTTTTAAGTGTATCTTTAGATTCATTGACTTTTTTATAATATAATTTATTCAACCCGTGTATCACACGGGTACCTAACCTAATGTTCTTAATAAACCTTAATGAAAGATGACAACATGTCATATCCCTTTAGGCTAACATAAGTTTGTTATGCAATTTCTAAGTCTACCCTAAACTAATACGTAACTTAATTGAATTTATGGATTAATTTCTTCAATGCACACGAGTCAAATCGTGATGCACAACACATTTTCCAAAACGAGCAGCAGTCAAAATTTATTAAAAGAATCAACAAATGAATACCTTATTAAATTAAAAAGAAAATCTGGCTCACACATAATGCTAATTTACTAATCAAGAATTTCTACAAATAAGTGGATGCATTCCAAATATGCAAGCTCGTTATATGTTATATCAGCACAGAGTGAGAAAAATAGTCCAGCTACGTACCACCTATAGGTAAATTTGTGTGTGACGAAACTACAGCTCTCTGTAAGGAAAGCATAATATGTAGGAATTGAATTCGTGAATTGAGTAAATAAACAGAAAATTAACAAATAGTTTTAGTACTTATACAATACAAGAATCTGAAATACAATACAGAATCAAAGAAATAAACCAAATACAATACAAAAAAAAAATGTAAACGGTTTGGCTGAGGATCGTGTTGAAAACGGGGCCCTTAAAACAATATTTCGAGTCTCCCAAGAGAACTCGTTGTTTCCCAGGGTACAACAGCCGGAGCAGTAGTACTGCCGGAGTTAACCGTAAACCTGAAAAAGGTTCGAATAAAAGGAACCAGAAATGTAGAAGAAGAAGAAGTTGGAAAAACCTTGCAACAATACTTGTGTTGTGTGTAAGGTTTGGTGTGTATTGCAACTTAGTTTACCTCTCTATTTATAGAGGAAAAACAAGGCACAAGTTTTTCATCCCACAAATGTGGGATACACCACTATAGTATTTTCTTTCAAATACACACAATCACACATCGATATCTCATTCATCAATGTCTATTAGTGTGCATTTGTTGTGTCATAACAACCTACTAATGCACACGTAACAAATTTTCCAACAATCCCCCACATGAATGAAAATCGATTCTTCGAAGTAAGTTTCAGCACTTGAGTATTGCCGGATAGGTAGGTGTTACCCTTTGAACTTCCGTTGTGAAGCACACTTAGCCTCCGAGCGGTTTGTAGTCGCGATGACTTTGAACAGACCCCCATTTGTGTAGACGACAATATGCCTTCACACAATACTCTCCCTGGTTTGGTCAACCCCTCATTCTTGTGTCCGTTATGGTCATGGATCACGGTCCTGGTTCTGCGAGAGCTCTGGGAAATTGCGCCTCCCCACAATTCCATTCGAAGCGACCACACTTCTCTCTAACATAGGTGATTCCCATGAATCATTAAAAGCATTATGATTATTTCACTTAACCTTAATATGCTTAACCTCTCCCAAATGTCACTGGTTTTAGGGTACTCCCCTAGGAGAAAGGACTAGGAAGTTCAAGACTCCCTTTGGTTTTGGGGGTACTCCCCCACAGTGACTGCCTCTGGTCATATGATTAAGTTTGCCCATTGAACTTAGCTCTTGGGATCTCCAGTCTACTAAGTTAGGTTTCCCTTATACTTCCTTTATCGCGGGCTTTAGTCCCATTCCTCTCGACAACTTATAAAATTTATCCGTGCTTAAGCCTTTTGTTAACGGGTCTGCAATGTTATCTTCTGACCTCACATGGTCAATCGTGATAACACCCGTTGACAGTAGTTGTCGTATCGTGTTATGTCTACGTCTCATATCCCTTGATTTGCCATTATACATTGAACGTTGAGATCTACCAATTGCAGACTCACTGTCACAGTGTGACAATCGTCAATTTCAGGTTAACTCCGTTAACGCAACTCCGTCAATTCAAACTTTAGATTTATTGAATCTATAACGCAAACTTCATTACATTTAAACTAGGGTTTAAATGACGCTTAACACTTACTACATGTGTAGTAGTCTTTCGGGATTTGCACCGAAACGCAAACGATTGATGAATAAACGAAAAACACTAAAACACTAATTATGTGATAATTATGTGTTAGGATTATGTGTTATGTGATAATATTATTGTCATGTTAATTTAATGTGCAAGTTATGATAGAATGTTCTAGAAAAAGTAATACTTAATGTTAACTTAATGTGCAAGTTATGATAGAATGTTTTAGAAAAAGTAATACTTAGGAGTTGAGGGGCCAAAGTGTAACATATTCCTTTATAAATACATGGTAAACCTAAACCCTAACCTCCTACTCCTATTCCCCTAGTAAAATCGGCAGCCATCCCCTCCCTTTATTTCCTTGAGATCGATTAATATACACACACACACAATCAAGATCTTTCAAGTTTGATTGAAGATTAAGGTGCTAGGAAGGTATACACAACTATTCTATGTATCCTCTATGTTTAATTGTTAGTTTTATTGGGTTAATTGTAAACCTTTATGGCTGATTTCTTGGTATTATGATATTCATGTGATTCTTGATTTAATTGATGATGATTGATAACTAGATTTGATATTGTTGCATGATTATTGTTGTCTTTGAGTTTGATATCAAGTAAAACCCTAACTATGTATGTATGGTATGATTGATAGGAGTTATGATGTCTAGAATGTTCTATGAATGATTTGTGATCTATAGATAGTTAAATTGTTGAGTTTGGATGAAAACAGTTTCTGGACTGATTGTGTTGTTGATGATTGAATGACTGTAACGGGATGTAAATGTGGTAAATGAATGAGATAATTGATACTACAGTAAACTAGGTTGAGTCTAGTTTCTAAAGAATATAAATTTGTAATTTTTGGACGTGTGAAAGTTAACTTTTATGAATTTACAAAAACGTGGTGCAAAGCTGAGTTGTTAGACCTGCTGTTAGGTTGTTTTGTAAATGTTATATCTCATGATCTACGAGGCCAATTGGGTTGGTTCCACTTCTGGAAGTTGACTTATTGAGTTAGGAACCTAACCCAAGTGGTCTTGAATGTATTGGATTTTTCTTTTAATAGGAATTGCAAATAACATTCTGTTGCGCATGAATCTGACTGATATGAGCTTGCTGTAGTGTTTTGATCATTATGAGAAATCTATGTGGAATAAAAATAAAATAAAATATGTTCTGGAAACCTAAGACATGTATGCTTCAGTGATGATTTTTGGTGAATTAATTGAGATGTTATGATCGGTGAAATAGTACAATCTTTCAAGTAGAAATTCTGTCTCGATGAAATTAGCTGCTGATTGTTGTGAAATTGCATGAAATATGATAGTTGTTAATTGATTGTCATAAATTGACCAAGATGCCCTTGTGGGGAGTAATTGCTAATTAATTGTCGTATTTTGACTAAATTGCCCTTACGGGGAGTATTTGCTAGTGATGTACATTGTTTATACATGACACGAAAGTAATTGCTCACACACGTATTGTATCACAAATGTACTTGTTTAAGTCACACACGATCCACAAAACGAAACACGACACATGTTATGTGCATAGGTATTATGTGCCGAGTCTAGAGACTCGTTAAACGTTCCGACACTTAGAAAATCTCTTTGTTAATTTAGAACACTAGAGAAAGTTCTACGACGCGCATCACTTGGTGATTTATTTTGGGAGATTCTTCGCAAACAGTGAGTTTCACTTTCCCCTCTTTAAACTGTTTTCAAACGCTTTTCACTTGGGGGAGATAACATACTCCGATAAACGCATTTTTGAGATAAACGCATTTTTGAGATTTTGTTAATAAATTATATATCACTTGTAAAGGCTAAGCGGCAAACGTAACACTTGAAGTCCCACACATCGAACCGGTTAATATTGGATAATAGCGAGTCATTGTTGAGTAGTACTACTGGGTTTGACAAACCCCACCCGACGCTAAGCTCAACTGGAGGTTGAGTGGGTGTAATTTTGGCTAACACTTACCATGGTCTGGATTGACCTGGTGACGGGCACTTGATAAACAGTCAGCTTCGGTTTCGAACCACTTAGTAATACTTGTTGTATAGATTAGCTACTTATCGATATATAATTTGACATAACACTATCTGGTAACGCTTAAACGCCGTAACGTGGTTACGCAAAACGCTTAAACGCCGTAACGTGATTACGCAAAACGCTTAAACGCCGTAACGTGGTTACGCAAAATGCTTAAACGCCGTAACGTGGTTACGCAAAACGCTTAAACGCCGTAACATGGTTACGCAAGACACTTAACGTAAAACGCTGAACGCAAACGCTAAATGATTTATTTTTATATAACTTGTGAACTCACCAACCTCGTGTTGACCCTTTTAGTATGTTATTCTCAGGTAGCCGAGGCGGGCGCGTGGTCTAGGAACATGCATTGTTTGAATCATCTTTATGGTTTACGCTTCCGCACTTATTTGCATTTAAACGTTTTTATGGTTTGATTATAACTAATGATTCCGATCCTGTTAGTTCACACCCTCTGACGGTAAAACTCCGTTAGTGGATTTTGAGGGTGTGACACACAGTGTATGCAAATTGCCGACAACGGCTTTGGCCATTGTGGAATGTCTTCCACGAATTGACGTAACCATTCCGCCTCTTCCCCAGATTTGTCTAAGGCAATGAATTCAGACTCCATTGTAGATCTAGCAATTACAGTTTATTTGGATAATTTCCAAGATATTGCTGCCCCACCAAGTAGGAACACGTACCCACTTGTTGATTTGGAATCTTTCATATCCGAAATCCAGTTCGCATCAGTATACCCTTCGATCACAGCTGGATGGTTGGTATAATGCAAATCATAGTCTCTTGTGTATCTTATGTACCTAAGCACCCTTATAATAGCTTTCCAATGTTGAACACTTGGATTGCTAGTATATCTACTTAGCCTACTCACCGTGTATGCTAAATCGAGTCTCGTACATGTCATGAGATACATTAGACTTCCAATGATTCTTGAATACTCTAATTGAGCAACCGGCTCAGCTCTATTTTTACATAGATGTAGAGTAGTGTCAACAGGAGAACGAGCCACTCGCTTGTCTTCCTTGTTGAATTTTTCAAGAATCTTGTCGACATAGTGTGCTTGACTCAAAGTAAGACCTTCTTTGGTTTTAATGATTTTTATTCCAAGAATAGTATCAACTAAACCCATGTCTTTCATGTCAAATCGTGCCTTTAACATGTCTTTTGTAGATTGAACCATTTTATCATTACTCCCAATGATAAGCATGTCATCCACATAAAGGCATAAAATAACATAACCTCCATTTGTGTTTTTAACATAAACACATTTATCACACTCATTAATTTTGAAACCATTGCTAATTATGACTTGGTCAAACTTTTGGTGCCATTGTTTTGGAGCTTGCTTCAAGCCATACAAAGACTTGATGAGTTTGCATACTTTGACCTTTTGACCAGGGGCGGAGAAACCCTCAGGTTGCTCCATGTATATCTCTTCTTCCAAATCACCATTTAGAAAAGCCGTTTTTACATCCATTTGGTGCACTTCCAAACTTCGTAAAGACGCGATTGCAACCACCAATCTTATAGAGGTTATACGTGTTACAGGTGAGTAAGTATCAAAATAGTCTAGACCTTCCTTTTGTCTAAAACCTTTGATCACTAGCCTCGCCTTGTATTTATCAATACTTCCATCGGCTTTCATCTTCTTTTTGAATATCCAACAATATCCAAGTGGTTTGCAACCAACTAGAAGATCTACCAATTCCCAAGTATGATTTTGTAAGATCGAATCAATTTAATTCTTGATTGCTTCTTTCCATTGAGGTCCTTCAGGTGAGGTCACCGCTTCATGGTAGGTATTAGGTTCACCTTCAACCATAAAGCTTACGAAGTCAGGACCAAAGGATTTTGCAACCTTTTGTCTTTTGCTTCGTCTTAAATCACCATCCTCAGTCTTGGGCCGTTCATGTGTTCCTTCATGAACCAAGTCGTCATTTTGTGTTGACGAGCTTGCACCTACATCATTCGCTCTTGATGATGAGGCCTCATGTGTGTGTCCTAACTTAGGAAACACGTGCTCAAAATACGAGACAGTATTGGGGCTCGCCTCCATGAAAGTGTTTACGTGTACATTTGGATTTTTGGATTCATGTACCAAAAACCTATGTGCACTACTATTGTGAGCATATCTAATGAAAATGCAATCAACAGTTTTGGGTCCAATCCTAAGAGCTTTAGGAGGTGGTACGGTGACTTTAGCTAGGCAGCCCCACACTTTCATGTATTTGTACGAAGGTTCTCTTCCCTTTCATAACTTATAAGGAGTCTCGTCCCTATTCTTGAGAGGTATCTTATTTAAAAGATAATTTGCCGTTAAAATGTCATCCCCCACATGTCATGGCTCACCCCAGAACTAACCAACATGGCATTCATCATCTCTTTCAATGAACGGTTCTTTCGTTCCGCCATGCCATTTGATTGTGGAGAATAAGGAGGGGTTAATTCATGTATTATGCCACTTTGTGCGCATAAATCCGCAAATGGTGAAACGTATTCACCTCCTCGATCGCTTCTCACACATTTAATTTTCTTGTTAAGTTGTAACTCAACTTCATTTTTAAACAAGATAAAATTTTCTATTGCTTCATCTTTACTTTTAAGTAAATATACATAGCAATATTTTGAGCAATCATCAATAAACGTGATGAAATATTTGTTTCCCCCTCTTGTTGGGCACATTTTTAAATTGCACACATCGGTGTGAATTAAATCAAGTGTTTCGGTTATTCTTTCAACCGATTTGAAGGATGATCTTGTAAGTTTGGATTCAACACATGATTCGCATTTCGAGTTTGTATCAATGTGGAATGTTGGTATGCTTTTTAATTTAATTAAACGATGAAGTGAATTGAAATTTACATGTCCTAATCTACCATGCCAAACATTTGAATTTAAAGACTTAATAATATAAGCAGAAGTAGATGCCTTATTCATTTCATTTCCATTCACGGTTACATCAAGTTTAAACATACCATTGAGGGCATAGCCCTTACCAACATACATTCCACGCTTAGTCAAGACAAACTTGTCCGACTCAAACACTAAACGAAAACCAAACTTATTAAGCAACTAACCCGAAACCAAATTCTTACGAATTTCGGGCACATACAAAGTGTTGCTCAAAGTAAGCTCTTTTCCCGAAGTCATCTTCAAGATCACATTCCCTTCACCCTTGATGTCGGCCGTTGCTTGATTCCCCATAAACAAATTAGCATCACTAGCAGCCTCCTTAAAGGTGCTAAAGAGGGTCTTGTCACCACACACATGACGGGTCGCACCCGTTTCAATGAACCATCCTTGCGGTTTGTCCCCCACAAGATTGATTTCTTCAATCATTGCCGAGAGCTCGGTGATCATTGCCACCAACGGTTCACCATTTTCATCCACCATATGCGCACGCTCATGCTTAGGCTTCTTGCATTGGTTCGCACGATGGCCATTCTCATTACAATTGTAACAAACACCATGGAAGTTTGAAGATTGAGGTTTCTATTTCACAACCTCCTTCTTCGGTCCAAGGTTCACCTTTCCCTTTCCCTTATTCATTTTACCCTTACCCTTATGCCCCCCCTTAGAAGATTGTCCAAGTTCAACCATGTTGGCCTTAGCCATTGGCTCCACACGAGCTGATTTTTGAGCCGTTTTATTGTCTTCCTCAATTCGAAGACGAACAATTAATTCATCAATAGTCATCTCCTTCGTTTGTGCTTAAGATAATTCTTAAACTCAACCCAACTAGGAGGCAACTTTTCAATTATGGCTGCAACTTGGAACGTTTCACTAAGTGTCATACCCTCGGCATGAATTTCATGAAGTATAACTTGTAGTTCTTGGACTTGGGTGATCACAGTCTTGGAGTCAACCATTTTAAAGTCCAAAAAACGGGCCACAACAAAATTCTTTGTTCACGCATCTTCGGTTTTATACTTCTTGTCTAACGACTCCCATAGTTCTTTGGCAGTCTTTATCCCACAATAGACGTTATACAATGGATCTGCCAAACCATTGAGCACGTAATTGCGACATAGAAATTCAGAATGTTTCCAAGCGTCCAAAGCACTCACACTTTGGGCATCATCTTGGGCAGTGGGTATGGGGGCTGTTTTCTCCAAGAACTTTGCTAAGTTCAAGGTTGTCAAGTAGAAAAACATTTTCTACTGCCACATCTTAAAGTGGACACCCGTGAACTTTTCGGGTTTTTCAGCATGGTTAGCCATTGTGGTTGCTCCCACATTGGCCGGGGTGGTCAAATGGACAGCAGGGGTAGCATTAGAAGTGTTTGGGGTTGGTCCTGTCATTCTTGCACACAGAAAATAGACCAAGTTAGTAACTTAGAAAAAAAATTCAGAAAATCTGAAATTTGCTAGATAAATTTATCCCGTGCGAGATAGCTTTATCTCGTGTGAGATAACAAAACCAGCCCAAAAAAGGAGCCTTTTCTGATTTCAGAATGCTAAACCAAGAACGAATCTGTCTAAGTCCAACTTTGAAGATCCAATTCTTGATTCTGAGAACAAAACAGAAAAGAAAAAACTGTTTTTAAAACATATACTATTTTGAAACAAAACTGGTTTGGATCAAAATAGAATAGTTTCTGAAAAATTAAACAAAGTTTTCACGATAAGCTATCTCGTGCTAGATAGCCAAAAACAGCCCAAAAAGGAGCCTTTTCTGATTTCAGAATGTTAAACCAAGAACGAATCTGTCTAAGTCCAACTTTGAAGATCCAATTCTTGATTCTGAGACCAAAACAGAAAAGAAAAAAATTGTTTTTAATACATATACTATTTTGAAACAAAACTGGTTTGGATCAAAACAGAATAGTTTCTGAAAATTTAAACAAAGTTTTCACGAAACGGTTTTAAAAATATTGTTTTAAGATTGTAGGAACCGAATTCGTGAATTGAGTAAATAAAGAGAAAATTAACAAATAGTTTTATTACTTATACAATACAATACAAGAATCTGAAATACAATACAGAATCAAAGAAATAAACCAAATACAATACAAAAAAAAATGTAAACGGTTTGGCTGAGGATCGTGTTGAAAACGGGGCCCTTAAAACAATATTTCGAGTCTCCCAAGATAACTCGTTGTTTCCCAGGGTACAACAGCTGGAGCAGTAGTACTGCCGGAGTTAACCGTAAACCTGAAAAAGGTTCGAATAAAAGGAACCAGAAATGTAGAAGAAGAAGTTGGAAAAACCCTGCAACAATACTTGTGTTGTGTGTAAGGTTTGGTGTGTGTTGCAACTTAGTTTACCTCTCTATTTATAGAGGAAAAACAAGGCACAAGTTTTTCATCTCACCAATGTGGGATACACCATTATAGTATTTTCTTTCAAATACACACAATCACACATCGATATCTCATTCATCAATGTCTATTAGTGTGCATTTGTTGTGTCATAACAACCTACTAATGCACACGTAACAAATTTTTCAACATAATCAACAGATTTATGAAGATGTCATACAAATAACTGTTGAAAATGATGCTACTTAAATATGGTCTTCTAGATTATTCATTGAACTTAGCCAAATAACATGAAAAGTCCCCATTAATTTGGTAGTTACATGATGGATGCAATTACATAATGTGAAATGACTCTTACCTTTTAATGTCTTGTATGTGTATTCATAAATATACAATAGAACACCCCATATCTTATCTCATATGCACACTATATCCATCAAAACAAAGGCATCTAAAGGGAAGTAAGAAAGATTAGTATAATGGCTTCATCATCTTCAAAAATAACCATCCCTACAAGTAAACACGGTTAATAATTCATTTATCTAATGCTCATGACTGAGTTTACTTGTTAGTGGTTCTTAACTTTTGCCCGTGTGCTAACGATATAATCGACATGTAGTATCAGAGCTTACGTTGATTATATCAGTTCAGTTATAAGTTTTGTTTCTTTATGATAGATAAAACGGTTTATGAACTCATGATATTTTCTAGAATTTGGTTTATTGGTTTTGTTGGTAAAGATGTTAACGAATATCATGATGACTTGATTCGAAATAGTAGGTTAAATTAGATGAGTTATATAAATAATTTATTGATGAGCTAAAAGTAGTTAAATAAAAACACGTTAATCTAGACACTAAGTAATACTCTAGACTCCTTAAAACTCGACTAAATTACTAACCGGCAAGTTTACCAGTTGACTCTAGTACAACTAAGTAAGTCCGGATATCAAACCCACGAGGCTCTTTAAATTACGTAACTAGCAAATTAGACTCGACTTACTGGCACGGCTATTTGTTAATATTATTTACGGGGGGGGGGGGGTTAAATTATATTATATTAAACTAATAAAATAAACTAATTAATCAAAGACAATAAATGAAATACAAGACAAGCAAGTTTGACTGATTCAGATGATAATGAAAAAACCATCTAGGCTAGAATCCCAAAGTTTCAGTTATCAAATAGTTGGAAAATAATAGTTATGAAACTGGGATCGTAAAATAGACACTTAAAAGAAAACCCGCACAGGACCCATGACCCTTCTCAAGAAGACACATCTGGGTTTCTAATAAGTTTTAAGACACACCAGTTTATAAATTAAACTCCCTTACGGTTATCTAATTAATTTACGAAAGAGTACCTTTATAGTGAAATCCTACCTTACAGCGCGGAAATCAAAGATAATTTAATAAACTCAATTGACTCGCTAGACAATGTTAATTAATCAAATCTAGACGAACTCTTTACGAAGAACTAAATCTAGCAATCTTAATCAACAAAGATCTAACAATAACCTATCACCTTATAACTTTCTAGGTTTGCAGCACACTTTTATTCGTTTGACTAATAATATTATTCCTATGATCTTATTCGAATTCAATCATAAACTAGTCAAGAACACACAGTAAATGACCTAACAAAATCCTATCATATGAAACAATCACCAATGATTATGTGGAATAATAAAACTAGAACAACCAAAACCAAGTGCACATATGCATCAATCAAGTAAAATCAAATAGATTACTGAATCATAAAACGAAAGAAACAATCCAACTAAAATCAAAACATCAATGATGGTTCATCATAAGCCAAGGCGGTCTATAATATCAAGCCTAGAATCTTAAAATCAAACAAAACAATGATAAAAGAAATCATTGTGAAAAACAGTAGAAACGAATGATTAAAGGCGATAAAACCCGTAGTCTTCGTTCTTGAACAAGTAGCGCTTCACCGGGTGATTCCTTGCCTTCAAAACCGCCAAATATTGCAATCCTAAGCTCCAAGAAACTCCAAATTCGGCTCTGGTTGGTAGGGTATTTTTCAGGTTAAGGATATTTATATACTGAAACAGGGCCCAATACTGAAAAAAAACGAGTAAACTATCTAGAATCTGATGGTGGGTGCGCCCCGTGACCATGTCTAGCCCCCCAGTCGCGCGACGCGGCGTGCAATATTAGGGGGGACGGTTCGACCGGTTCTCCTTCCGGTTCATTTTCTGATGCGTACCGGCTTTTCGTTTTGGCTATTTTGACTCGTTTTTCGCCCTTTTTTGACCACGATCAACTCCCGGGACCTACAAAACACAATAATGTCAATACAAATCTTAACTAAAAATGAATAAAAACCAATTAAATATTAAATAAAACATACAAGGGAAACATATATATTTAGCATGATATCATTATTTTATCATGGATTATGCTATTATATCACCCAACGTAAAACTGAGTTTTCTTGACTTTATGACTTCTCGATAGCGATGAATTTCTGTTGGCTATTAGTTTTCCACTGAATGCAATTTTATCCATGTAATTGTATGCAAAATTATCTAAATCGTGTGTAAAACCCGTAGGTTGTAAATGGGTTTACAAAACCAAATTAGACCCAAATGGAAATGTCGAACGCAATAAAGCAACATTGATTGCTTAAGGCTATACTCAAAAGGAGGGAATTAATAATCAAGAAACCTTCTCACCTGTATCACGGAAGGATTCCTTAAGGAGTGTTATGGCATTAGTAGCTCATTTTGACTTAGAGCTACATCAAATGGATGTCAAAACCGCTTTCCTGAATGGAGACTTACATGAGGATGTGTTCATGACTCAACCTGAAGGTAAAGAACACTTAGTCTGTAAGTTAAAGTAATCCATATATGGGTTAAAACAGGCATCACGTCAATGATACATAAAATTTGATGAAGTCATGAAGAAACAAGGTTTCATAAAAAACAAGTGGATCAATGCACATACCTCAAAATTGAGTGAAAGCAACTTTGCTATACTTGTCCTTTATGTGGATGATATCCTTTTGGCAAGAAATAGTCTAGATTTGTCGCATGAATAAAACCGATTACTTTCACATAATTTTGACATGAAAAATCTCAGAGAATCTTCTTACGTAATAGGCATCAAAATACACCGTGTAACATCATGAAAATTTTGATTGATATCTACCAAGTGTTCAAAGTTCAAGGATCAAAAAGATAAAAATTCGTTTCCCTGACCCATCTTGCATCGCGATGGATCAGAAGATAACCCATCGCGTATCGCTATGGGTAAGTTACAAAACCCAAGAATGGGCGGTGTCGTGATACGTGATACCCCAAAGCCAACTCGTCACGCGTATCTCGATGACGTGGTCTGACAGACGGTGACACGTGCCCCGCCACGTGTTCCCACGTGGCACCGCGTGTCCATCCACGTGGCAAACCTACTGGTTACGCGACAAGGCTAGTCGCGATAATCGATGGCCTCCCAAGGTCCCATCGCGTATCACTATGGAATAGAATAATAATAAATTTGCCGATGACTAATCGCTATAAGCGATGGATCCAAGGCAAAGACCCATCGCGTATCGCAATGGGTCAGCTCGATCAGCCTATAAATAGGGCCATCAGCCTATTCATTTCATAGTCACTCAATTCACTCTCTCTCTAAAAAACTTTCTCATTCTACCTCAATAAGCGCGCCCCGACCATACCTCGAAATTCGTGTCGAAAACCTAAAGTTACCTCGTTTTGTGTGCCAATAAATGACCTGGCCTCGAAGTACGTGCCACCAACAGACGAGCCGACACCCCGCCTCAAAGTTCGTACCAACAAAGCTTGATGTGTCACAGCCCCCCGACCCCTATACCTTGGAATGGTAGCCGTGAACATTGATTGGTGATATCGGTGTTTATTAAATTATTTTGTAGCGGAATATTTTATCCGAACCGTAGTTAAGAAAAATGATCAGAGTTATAAAAACACCATGTTTATTATTATAAACTGGGAATTTAACCCATTTTGATACAAACATAAACTTTATAGGGATAAACCCTAATTTACAAAACACGTTTCTTTATTCTAGTGACAAGCCATTTATTTAAGCTGGAAGCCCGCATGCAGCATTCCTTTGTCTCTAATAAGTCACCTGAAACATGTTTAAATTATTTGATCAGCAAGAAATACTGGTGAGTACATTCATTTGTAAATGACACATTTTTACAGTTACAGTATTAAGATATTTTTAAATCTGTCTGCTTACAAATTACCGAAAGGTACTTGTCACTCGACCGTATCTATGACTGTGGTAATATTACTTATTAGCTAACACTTGTCCAATACGTAACGTGTAATAGCCCAGTAGGCAAACTTTGTATTCAAAACCCCACAATACCAGTAATAACCATCCCGTAAGTCTACAGAGACTTAGTCACTGTAAATGTATTTAAAATACTTTAAAAATATAATTAAAAACATTTAGACTATCTTTTATGAGTTTTATAGGTTTTGAAATTATCATGACAGTTTCAGAAAAACAGTTGCCTCACACAAATGTGAGTGGTACAAAAACTCGAATATCTCACCTTGCAAGTTTATAATTAAAGAACGGCTCTTGGTATAAAGCACCTAAGTTAAACACAATGTAGTATATCTAGATTAGTATAATACCAATAATCATAACGATAATCACGAGATTAGGAACTTTACACGATGACACAATGTCTTACCTTAATAGGCAGAGCTTTTGGATTCGCGTATATAAGTTTCTTTCGATCGGATAGGATATCGTTACGACACTCGGGTATTGTACCGTACTCTTAATATGTAAAGAAATTCAGTGAGAAAAAAGAAGTTTTGGTGCAAGATTGAATGTCCCGTTCTCAAGGAATAAGCGTGGGTACTTTCGTTTCATTTATGATTCCAATTCCCAAGTATATTCTAGCCCACGTTTTGAATCCCACTTCACTTTGACCAGAACTATTCTTTTATGCTTGAGATTCTTGATCTTTTTATCTTCAATTTGCAAGGTTTTCTCCACGAATTTTAACTTTTTATTTACCTTTATATCTTGAAGGGGTACTTTTAGTGATTTATCAGCTAAACATTTCCTTAAGTTACTTACATGAAATACATCATGTATACCTGACATTTCCTCTGGTAATTCTAGCTGATAGGCTACTGGTCCAATTCGTTTGATAATTTGAAATGGTCCAACAAATCGTGGACTTAACTTTCCTCTCTTACCAAATCAGAGTACTCCTTTCCATGGAGATACTTTTAGTAGCACTTTGTCTCCAACTTGAAATTCTAATGGTTTGCATCGATGATCCACATAACTTTTCTGACGATCTCGTGCGGTCTTTAGTCTCTCCTTAACTTGGTTTATCTTATCAGTACTTTCTTGTATGATTTCAGGACCCGATAATTGTTTTCCTCCTATTTCTGCCCAACACACTGGAGTTCTGCACCTTCGTCCACAAAGGGCTTCAAATGGGGCAACATTAATACTTGTATGATAACTGTTATTTAGGAGAATTCTATTAGCGATAAATGGTCATCCCAAATTTCCACCAAAATCTATTACACATGCTCTTAGCATGTCTTCCAATGTTTGTATGGTCCTTTCACTTTGACCATCAGTCTGTGGATGGTATGTTATACTCAAGTTTAATTTTGTTCCTATAGCTACTTGGAAACTTTTCCAAAAATGAGAAGTAAAACGGCTATCCCGATCCGATACAATGGATAATGGAACTCCATGTAATGAGACAACTTTGTCTACATACAGCTTAGCTAATTTTTCCATTTTAAAAGTTTCCTTCATTGGTATAAAATGAGCTGATTTTGTTAATCTACCCACAATTACCTAGATTGTCTCATTACCTCTTCTCGTGATATGTAATTTGGTAACAAAATCCATTGTTAGAAATTCCCATTTCCATTATGGCATTTCTAATTGTTGAAGTAATCCTGATGGCTTTTGATGTTCTGCTTTAACCTGTGAACAAGTTAAGCATTTTGAAACATAACTAGTTATGTCCTTTTTCATTCCTATCCACTAACAGATTTTCTTCAAGTCTTGAAACATTTTATCTCTTCCAGGATGCATTGTGTATTTGGATTTATGAGATTCTTCGAGAATCTTTTCTCGTAATCCTCCCATATTTGGAATCCAGATCCTGTTCCCCATTCGAAGAATTTCATCATTTTCTTTGACAAGTAGATCAATGGTACCATTTCTTTTCTCATCAGCAATATTATTTTCTTTTATTTCTTGTTTCTGAGCATTATTTACTTCATCAATTAAATTGATTTGAAGTTCTAGCCTTAAGTCTCGCACTCTTTTAGGTTTCTCATGCTCTTTTCTGCTTAATGCATCAGCTAATATATTAGTCTTGCCTTCACGATATTGAATTTCACAATCATAGTCGCTAAGAATTTCCGTCCAACGTTTTTGTCTCATGTTAAGCTCCATTTGCCCAAAAATATATTTTAAACTTTTATGATCTGTGAATACAATAAACTTACTACCATATAGATAGTGTCTCCAGATCTTTAAGGCAAAAAATATTGCTCCCAGTTCTAAGTCATGTGTTGTGTAATTCTCTTCATGCTTCTTTAGTTGTCTAGATGCGTAAGCATTAACTTTTTCACGTTGCATAAGTACACATCCCATTCCTGATTTAGAAGCATCACAACAAACTGTGAAATCTTCAGTCTCTTATGGTAGTGCAAGTATTGGGGCATTTGTTAACTTTTGCTTCAAAGTTACAAAAGCTTCTTATTGCTTAGGTCCCTATTAAAACTTGACATTCTTACACGTTAATTTGGTTAATGGAACTGCTATTCGGGAAAAATTTTGAATGAAGCGTCTATAATATCCTGCTATTCCTAAGAAACTTCGAATTTCTGTAGGATTTTTAGGAATTTCCCAATTAGTAATTGCTTCTGTTTTAGTAGGGTCCACGTGAATACCTTCATGGTTAATCAAGTGTCCTAAAAACTGTACTTCTAGTAACGAAAATTCACACTCTGAAAATTTAGCGTAAAGCTTCTCTTTTCTCAATAGTGTCAAAAGCGTATGAAGATGTTTGACATGATCTTCACTTGTTTTGGAATAAATGAGTATATCGTCTATAAAAACGATTACAAATTTATCCAAATATGGTTTACATATTCGGTTCATCATATCCATGAATGCAGCTGGTGCATTGGTTAAACCAAATGGCATGACTGTAAACTCATAATGACCAAATATTGTTCTGAAAGCTATTTTAGGAATATCTTTTTCTTGCACTTTTAATTGATGGTATCCTGAGCGTAAATCGATTTTAGAAAAATATCGAGTTCCTTGAAGTTGATCGAGTAAATCATCAATTCTCGGTAAGGGATACCGATTCTTAATTGTGACTTTATTCAATTCTCTATAATCGATACACATACGCATTGACCCATCTTTCTTTTTGACAAACAACACTGGTGCTCCCCAGGGTGATGAGCTAGGTCGTATAAAACCTTTTTCTAGCAATTCATCTAATTGCTTCTTTAATTCTAACATCTCTGTTGGCGCTAATCTATATGGTGCTATAGCAACTAGCGCTATTCCTGTTATTATATGGATTCTAAATTCAACTTCACGATCAGGCGGTTGTCTGGGTAAATCTTCTAGAAAGACGTTAGAATATTCCGATACTACCGGAATTTATTTTAACGTTAGAATATTCCGATACTACCGGAATTTTTTAACTCTTTTCCTTTGGAGATAATGATTACAGAAATCATATATACTACGCCTTGTTTCCTTAGATAGCTTGCCACTTTCATTACTAATATGAAATTTCTAGGCTTGAGCATTTTATCTCCTTGAATGGTAATGATTTTTCTCGTTGGCGTATGGATTTCAATAGAATTTGTATTACATAGGAATCGAGCATGATTGGCTGCTAACGAATCCATTTCTAATATGACATCGAATCCAGCCAGATTCATTGGGAGTACATTTGCTTTAAACTTGTAGCCTAGTAAGTTTATGTTTTCTTCTTGAAGTACTTCATGAATATGAATGGAGTTTCCATCGGCCATTTCTACCGTGCAGACTTGATTAAGTTTGGTTAATGGTTGATTAAGGGCTTGGCAAAACTTCATGTTTACAAAACTTTGATTTGCTCCGGAATCAAATAATACTTTAGCATAAACGTTATTGATAAGGAACGTACCCGCAATGACGTCTGGAATCATTGCTGCTTCTTGTGCAGTAATATGAAAAGCTCGTGCATTTTTCTTAGGTCCATCTGTGTTATTTGCTTTGTTGTCAGGCACCTTTATCAGTTTTGGACATTTTGGACGGATGTGGCCGGGTTCTCCGCAGTTGTAGCAAACACGACTTTCTTTTCTTCTACATTCTTCATCCGTATGTCCAACCATTTTGCAATAATTGCAATACTTAGTTTTCTTAAAAGCGCATCTCCCTGAACGCCTCTTTCTGCAAATTTTACAGAAAGGATGAGCATAAGATTTCCATGTTCCTTTCTTCCGAAATTCTTGGGTAATATTCTGGGCTAGATCTTTCTTTTTTTTTTCTTCCTGGGTTCGGATTAATCCGTCTATCATGGTATTAGCTAACTCAACTGTTTCTTCAATAGTCTGAGGCCTAGCCGACTTTACCCGATCGCGGATTTCACTTAATAATCCCCAAATATAACGAGAAATTAGTACTGATTCTGGCGAAGCCAAAGCTGGTACCATTCTTGCATATTCGAAGAATTTTGTCGTATACTCACGACACTTCACGCCTTCCATCTTGTGATTTAAAAACATAGTTGCAATCTTTTCTTTTTCATGAGGAGGACAAAACTTCCTTTCTACTGTTTTTTTAAAGTCTTCCCATGTCATAATATAAACTATGTGATTTCCCTTTGACTGAAGGACTGTATTCCACCATTCCATTGCTTCATTAATGAAGAGGTTAGAAGCATATAATATTATATCTTCTTCAACACATTTACTGATTCTTATGATGGCTTCTGTTTTCTCTAACCAGCGTAGTGCTGAAGTAGGTCCTTCATTTCCAGAGAATTCAGTTGGTTTACATGCCAAGAAATCTTTGTAAGTACAACCGTGAACTTTTGACTTTTTGGGTAATGGGTTGCTATTTCCTCCATTCACACTATGACTAGCCTCAATGTTAAACTTTCGTTTATTACTCTCGGTTTTATGCCTAATTACAGAAATAGGTTGCTTAATACCATCAACAATTAAAGGAATTGCTTCAGTGATTTTTGAACTATCATATTTTCAATAGCATTCATATTCAGACGATTTTCTTGATTATGAATTTCTTGATTATATTCGTGATTGTGCTCGTTTACGTGATTGTGCTCATTTTCGTGATTGTGCTCGTTCGACATCTGAATTACATACAAGAAAGAAATTATTAATATCGTAATCAAATAATAAGGTAAACAAGATATTAATAACACATAAGCATAAAATAACACATAGGCCCATAATATGTCAAAATCGTCGATCTTTGCGACATTTACTCTTTTTTAATATATATATGCATCACTATAATTTACATCTACACAGTTATATATATGCGTCATCACATACTTTTCTTATATACATATACACTTTTTTTATCAAAGAAATTACGATAATGAACAAATAAATATTATATATATGGTTTATATATATGGTTCTCGGTCATAGTATTTTCAGGTTAGGTTCTCCCCCATATTCTCAGTATATTCCCGGTATCTATCAATTCTTCTCGGTAATGACGGAGCTGTGTCGTCATTTCTGGTGTCATATTGGGGTAGTTTGAGGTTTCAGCCTGGAATGGTGCATATGGGTTTGTCATCATTGTTTGATACTGCCAGTCATTCGTCCACTATTCTTCTGACTGGGCTTGGTTGATAACATCATCAGGGAGGAGTGTACTGTTCGGGTTCTGGGATGGCATGTTAAAGTTGCTGGAGCTTGCTATACCTATATCATTGAATATTGGCTGAAAGATTTCACACTCATCTAGGCATCTGCCTAGTCGCTCCTGCATTGGTATTGTTGAAGGGGGTTGTGGTTGAATTGGTTGTGGTTCAATTGGTTTTGGTTGAGTTGGTTGTGGTTGAATTGGTTGTTCAGGTTATGGTGGTGGTTGTGTGACTGTGGTTCTTCCTTTCTTATTTTTTCTCAACCCTCTTTGCCAGTCTTTGAGTCTTCTTCTTCTTTTGGGCTTTGGTTTTTCTACAGGTTGTTCCATGGGTTGTGCTTGAAAGACCATGGGTTTAGGGTGTTGTTCACTGGACTCTCCTTGTTCCATATCCGTAGCATTAACGAATATGTTTTCGAATGCTTCTACGAGCTCACTCATGCTGTTAAGCAAAAACAATAAAACAACGAACTCCAAAAGAAAATAGTATTTATTTTCACGTGTGGTTAGAATCTTATATGTATGGTTAACACATAGGTTAATGCATGTATTTCCTAACTCTTAATTTTAAGATCAGGTATTATTGAAATACCCATATTGCTTAAACCAATGGCTCTGATACCGTTTCAGCTGTCACAGCCCCGACCCCTATACCTTGGGAGGGTAGCCGTGAACATTGATTGGTGATATCGGTGTGTATTAAATTATTTGCAACTATCAGAACCGTAGTTAAGAAAAATGCTCAGAGTTATAAAAACACCATGCTTATTATTATAAACTGGGAATTTAACCCATTTTGATACAAACATAAACTTTATAGGGATAAACCCTAATTTACAAAACACGTTTCTTTATTCTGGTGACAAGACACTTATTTAAGCTGGAAGCCCGCATCCATCATTCCTTTTTCTCTAATAAGTCACCTGAAACATGTTTAAAATATTTGATCAGCAAGAAATACTGGTGAGTACATTCATTTGAAAATGACACATTTTACAGTTACAGTATTAAGATGTTTTTACATCTGTCTGCTTACAAATTACTGAAAGGTACTTGTCACTCGACCGTATCTATGACTGTGGTCATATTACTTACTGGCTAACACTAGTCCAATAAGTAACGTGTAATAGCCCAGTAGGCAAGTCTTCTATAGAAAACCCCACAATACCAGTTGTAACCATCTCGTAAGTCTACAGAGACTTAATCATTGCAATGTATTTAAAATACTTTTAAAAATATATTAAAAACATTTAGACTATCTGTTATGAGTTTTATAGGTTTTGAAATTATCATGACAGTGTCAGAAAAACAATTGTCTAACGCAAATGTGAGTGGTACAAAAACTCGAATGTCTCACCTTACAAGTTTATAATTAAAGAACGGCTTTAGGTATTAAGCACCTAAGTTAAACACAATGTAGTATATCTTTATTAGTATAAAACCAATAATCATAACGATAATCACGAGATTAGAAATTTTACACGATGACACAATGTCTTATCTTAATAGGCAGAGCTTTTGGATTCGCGTATATAAGTTTCTTTTCGATCGGATAAGATATCACTACGACACTCGGGTATTATACCGTACTCTAAATATGTAAAGAAATTCAGAGAGAAAAAAGAAGTTTTGGTGCAAGATTGAATGTCCCGTTCTCAACCTATTTATAGGAAATTTTGGCGCCCATCGCGGTACGCGATGGACATACACAAAAGTCATCGCGTATGGCGAAGAATCTATAGCTTCGCCGAGTCATCCCTAGGCATGCTATGTGGCATGCCACGTGGCATGCCACGTGGCATGCGACGTGTCTCGTCTGCGTAACCTCCACGCCACGGTACGCGATGTGTTACCTTAATAGGTCATCGCGTATCGCTACGCCGCGATATTTCTGGATAATCTTTACACATCATCGCGTAACGCGATGAGGTTAATCTAAACCCGTCGCGTATCGTGATGGAAGGATTATTAAAAATCTTAAATTTCCACAAAAATACTAAGGCGGCCCTTAAGTGGCTCACGGCGATGCAAGCGTTGGAAGTGCAAAGTGCGCCATCAAAGCGCCACATTGCGCCCATCGCACTTCGCCCGAGCATGAGCCCGTGCCCGTGCGAGTTCGGGTGCTTCGCACCCTCCGCTAGGACCCTTGGGTG
Organism: Bidens hawaiensis; assembly: GCF_021521415.1. Classification (NCBI taxonomy): domain Eukaryota; kingdom Viridiplantae; phylum Streptophyta; class Magnoliopsida; order Asterales; family Asteraceae; genus Bidens; species Bidens hawaiensis. Next base: position 628 of record NW_027501166.1, on the reverse strand, counting down.
TAATTTGTCTTATAAGAAAATTAACATATGAGTTTTCTTTCTTATAAAGATCTCACTAATTTTATAATCTAGCGATGTGGGACAAGGACTTACACTCTATTTATACCATGGTGGAAGCTTCTCCTTTTCTTTCCTCCACCAATGTTGGATGGAATTTTCTTCTTTCATTTCCTTACTTTTTTCCTTTAATTTATTTTGTGGTTTGTTATATGATGACCGGTGTGCATCGATTTGCGTGCAAGGAAGTGTTGACCAAGATTTCTCGATAAACGTGCAAGCATAGAGGTGCTGCCTGAGACTTTAGAAAATATAAGCAAATCAAGGTAGGGGCTCTGCTCGAGCAAAATAATAACATAATACTACACTATTATTAAAAGCTTTGACCCTAGTCGAGGGTATACTCGATACCTCGAGAATATAACAAAGAAAATATAAATAGGAGATATGGATATATAATAAATTTGTTAATAATGAATACATTATTAAAAATTCTTAAATAATAAAGTAAAGAAACAAAGTATATGTTTCTGTTTAGAAAATATAAATGATCAAGTTATGCCCGAGAGAGGGTAATCATGTGTATAACGATGGTAGCTAAGTAATCTCGAACGTTGCGGTGTTTACAGAG
>NW_027501165.1:0-25015 GCF_021521415.1 Bidens hawaiensis | reverse complement strand
AGAAACTGGTTTCTACTGGACTCAATTATCCGGAACCAGTTCCTATCTGGTTCCGGTTTTAAAAAAACCCTTGGTTTGCCATGATCCACCGCGCAGTTCTAAATCTAGCCGGGCCCTTAGTCATGATCCCTGGCCCATTGTTAAATTGGAGCCTAACTAAACTCCATAACAAAAACCCCAATTTACCAATCCTATTAGTCTGACACTCTGACTTATCTATTCGGTTTTCAAACACTCAATTATGATTTGTGATATTTTATTCGACTCGAATCAAATTCACATTATGAATTTAATTTTTATTATATGTAAGCTTATAAAAATATTATAGAACGCTTTTAATTATTAAAAACCAAAATCTAAGTTAAAATATTTTTTTAATCATTAATGGGCTTGGAATTAGAATTAAAACAACCTTTTTTTTTTCTATTAACTGAACTCAAATCGATTAGAATCAATTCGATTTCGAAAATAATTTCAAACTCAAAGCGAATTTCATGCTAATTCCGATTTAGAATTCAAACTGAACTAATCAAATTTGTTTCGAATTCGAATTGAATTTGTCGAATCTAGCTTTAAATTTCAAAATTCGAATGACGATTCAATAATTCAAATATACAAATTCCAATTCAAAGAACTAGAATTAAAATAATATATTTTTTTTAACTTGTTGTCTCTCTGTTCACACCTTTGCCATTTTTGTCGTCATATATTGGTTAGTTTTTCTTGTTCATTTTTTTATCGATTTTACCTTATAGTTGTCGTGTCAGCGTAGCTATATTACCGTGCCTCTGTAGCTATGACATTGGATCCGTTGCAACCATTTGTCGCCACGGAGCAAGACTACATATCAAGCAATGACCCTGAGTTTAAAAAAAATGCATTTTCTCTTACCTTTATTCCAGACTTATGCGTCTATTATTTTTCGCTCCCGTTTAAGCATATGAATCTCATGTACTGATTGTGGGAGAGTATTGGTGCATTTGATAAAATATGTTAATTAGGGTTTTGTAGAGGTAGGGTCCTAAACCCACCTATTACTCGGCGCTCATCATTTCCGCATGTTTAATCATGTACTTGATTAACAGGTGGGTTTTGGACCCTACCTCTACTGGTTTATTGTAAATATCTCTATCACAATTACCAAAAATTATTTAATATACAAAATTTATTGGTTATAATTAAGTACTCTTTAATTTTGTTGTAGTGAATTTCAACTAACCAAACTATAACGTTAGTCTATAGAATACCTAATTCGTTAGTCTCTACACATGTTAAGGATTACTTTTGAGACGATGAGATTATTTTAAGAATGGTACAACATAGTTAAAGATTACTTTTGTTCATATTTTAAAATAGGTTCATAGTACTAAATCAACAGACGTTTTGTCTTTCATGGTTTTCCGTACGAGTCTTGTTACTGTACAAGCACACCACCACTTCTGTTTTTCTGTTCTTATTTTCAAACAACGTGTAGGTCTTGTAGATATAATTTGGAGCAAATCCCATATTATATCTTTTTAAAATTTCATGTAAAATTTTATTTTAAGTATTTAAAGGCATAAATACGATGACGCCGTCCATGCAAGTAAAGACTCGTCAATCAATAATGGCGAAGCTTGGACTAAGACACCGGGGGGCCGGACTCAAAATGTACTTAAAAAAAATTAAAAGCGCTGAGGCCGGGCTCAAATTTTCGGCCGAAAATGGCTTAATTTACACTAAGTAAAACAAATTTCGGGTGAAAAATGTTAAGTTTTAAACAAGTGAAACAGTAAACAAATCCAAGACTCAATATACGATCAAACAATATTTGCTCAAACACACGAGCGTTTTCTTATTAAGTGAAAACAAGAAAAGAGAGATATAAGACAAACTTATACTCAATACAAGACACACTTGATATATTTTACAACTAAACCATACAAGCCTTATATAGGCAAACAAAAACTTAAGGGGTAAAGAAACTTATCAGCCAATCCTTATCCTTATCCTTATCATATTGAAATAAGGAAACTTATCTACTAGCTATACTTATCCATAAAAACACTTATCCATTATGGATATTAGCAAGACTTATCCATACTAAAAAGTCTTATCCATTATGGATACTAAAAAGACTTATCTATTAAGGAAACTTAGCAAGTATGACTTAGTTTTATTTTAAGTCCCTTTAGTTATGATCTCCTCCAAACCACCCCTTTGAGATCAAACCGAACCACCCTTTAGCCCACAAGTGTTGCTCATTTAACACTCCCTCTCAACACTTGCGTTCGTCATCCCGAGATCATTGCAAAACTTCACCATCTTCACATTAGTTAACGGTTTAGTGAACATATCGGCTTCTTGTTCGTTTGTATCAACATACTCCAACTCGATTTCACCCTTGAGTACCTTTTCTCTAATGAAGTGATAGTGAACTTCTATGTGTTTCGTTCTTGCATGAAACGTGGGATTCTCGGCTAGCATTATTGATGATATATTATCACAATAAATTTTCACACTTGGAACATGGTAAACATCATTTAATACAAACTCCCCTTGTTTATGCGGTTTGAATCGTATGTCACCAACGTGTGCGATTTTGTGTTGCGAGTTGTCAGCTATTACAATGACCCGATTACCTTCATATTTGACCGGGTTTCTTAGCTTCGCCTTTTCTCCGGTCATGTGGTTCGAACACCCGGATTCAACAATCCAATCATCCAAAGAATTGTCTTCGGTTTCGGTGTTCGCGGTTAAGGCCATCACATGTTCTTCGGCTGTAAAGTAGGCTTCGGCATCCCAAGCCACTTCTTCTCGAACTGTGGCGGCATTCCCTTCATCAGCCGACTTCCCCGGGCAATCTTTGGACATGTGTCCACGTTTGCCACAATTATAACACCTATATGGAAATCGCTTACCGGATTTTCCCGACTTCTTGTCATTCATCGGTTCTCGCTGATTTGAGCTTTGTCCAGATTTGTAGTTATCCGACTTCTTGTATCGGTCGTTCCACTTTCGTCCTTGATTCCCGCTTGGTCGAAATTTTCCCTTCCCCCGATCGACATACAAGGCTTCGGTCTCGATCTTCGGACTTGAAATCGAGATGTTACCGATCTGTTTAGCCAAGTCTTCTTGGCTCGCGAGAAGATTCTCGAATTCGACCAAAGATGGTTGTTTCGGCCACCCTTGAACCGCGGCTACGAAACCTCGATACTCGGTTCTTAAACCGTTGTCACAGCCCCCGACCCCTATACCCCGGGAGGGAAGTCATGAACATTGATTGGTGGTATCAGTGTTTATTAAATTATTTTGCAGCGGAAAATTTCATCAGAACCGTAGTTAGGAAAAATGATCAGAGTTATAAAAACACCATGATTATTATTATGATAAACCGGAAATTTAATCCCATTTTATACAAACATAAGTTTTATAGGGTTAAACCCTAATTTACACAACACGTTTCTTTATTCTGGTGACAAGCCACTTATTTAAGCTGGAAGCCCGCAGGCATCATTCCTTTGTCTTTAACAAGTCACCTGAAACATCTTTAAAATATTTGATCAGCAAGAAATACTGGTGAGTACATTCGTTTGTAAACGACCCATTTTACAGTTACAACATTAAGATGTTTTTACATCTGCCTGCTTACAAATTACCGAAAGGCACTTGTCACTCGACCGTATCTATGACTGTGGTCATATTACTTATTGGCTAACACTTGTCCAATAAGTAACGTGTAATAGCCCAGTAGGCAAGCCTTGTATACAAAACCCCATAATACCAATAGTAACCATCCCGTAAGTCTACAGAGACTTAATCACTGTAATGTATTTAAAATACTTTTAAAAATATATTTTAAACATTTAGACCATCTGCCATGAGTTTTATAGGTTTTGATATTATCATGGCAGTGTCGGAAAAACAGTTGTCTCACGCAAATGTGAGTGGTACAAAAACTCGAATGTCTCACCTTGCAGGTTTACAATTAAAGAAAACCTTCTGGTATTAAGCACCTAGGATAAACACAATGTAGTATCACTAGATTAGTATAAAACCAACAATCATAACGATAATCAAGAGAGTAGAAACTTTACACGATAGCACAATGTCATACCTTAACAGGCAGAGCTTTCGGATTCGTGTATATTTCTTTCGATCGGATAGGGTATCGTTACGACTCGGGTATTATACCGTTAATATGTATTAATATGTGTGTGAAATTTCAGAGAGAAAGAAGAGGTCTGAGCAAGGAATGAACGTCCCATTCTCAACCTATTTATAGCAGGTTTTGGACTCTATCGCGGTACGCGATGGCCATAAATAGAAAGCCGTCGCGTACCGCGAAGCATCTATAGCTTCGCTGAGTTAGCCCTAGACCTGCTACGTGGCACGCCACGTGGCAGGCTACGTGTCACATATGCGTAACCTTCACGTCGCGGTACGCGACGGGTAACCCAAACCCGTCGCGGTACGCGATGGAAGGATTTTTATTTTTTTTTAATTTAATTCCCAACAAAAATCTTAAGGCGGCCCTTAAGCGGCGATGCGAAGTGCAAAGTGCGCCATCAAAGCGCCACATTGCGCCCATCGCACTTCGCCCGAGCCCGTGCGCGTTCGGGTGCTTTGCACCCTCCGCTAGGTCCACTGGGTGTGATATGCCTTATAAGAACATTAACATAGAAATTTCCTTTCTTATAAAGAGTTCACTAGTTTGTTAATCTAGCGATGTGGGACAAGAGTTTACAAACCTATTTATACTATGGTGGTTTCTTCTCAATTTATTTCCTCCACCAATGTGGGATGGAATTTCCTTCTTCCATTTCCTTACTTCTTCCTTTTATTTAATTTTTTTTTTGGTTTGTTATAACCGTGTATTAAGATTCGTTTCATTCTAGCATCTCCAACTCTTGCTTCCGGATCAAGCTCCTCAATCTCACGACACAAGGTCTTAACCTTGTGAAAATATTGCGGAATCGTGAGATCTTTTTGAGTGATTGTCAGAAGCTAGTTTTCAAGAAGTTGAAGCTTCGCGTCATTTTTCTTGGAGAAAAGTGCCGCCAAAGCATCCCATGCTTCTTTTGGCGTTGCTAGGTCTCGGACGTGATCCAAAAGCTCTTCCTCGATCATTGTTTTCAACACGAACATAGCTTTTCCGACCTTTACTTTCCACTTGTTGATCGCCCCATTGGTGTCGATTCTCGGTTGGGTGGTGTGTGACCCTTGAACAACTTCCCACAGATCCTGACCCTGTAGATACGAACTCATACAGGTTGACCACGTGTTGTAGTTTTGATTGTTCAATTTCTTCACGCCTCCAACAACTTGAAAATCGGCCATGTTTAATGGGTTGGCTCTGATACCACTCGTTACGTTTTAAACAAGTGAAACATTAAACAAATCCAAGACCCAATACACGATCGAACAATATTTGCTAAAAAACACGAGCGTTTTCTTATTATGTGAAAACAAGAGAGATATAAGCCAAACTTATACTCAATACAAGACACACTTGATATATTTTACAACTAAACCATACAAGCCTTATATAGGCAAACAAAAACTTAAGGAGTAAAGAAACTTATCTAGCCAATCCTTATCCTTATCCTTATCATATTGAAATAAGGAAAATTATATACTAGCTAGACATATCCATAAAAAGACTTATCCATTATGGATATTAGCAAGACTTATCCATACTAAAAAGTCTTATCCATTATGGATACTAAAAAGACTTATCTATTAAGGAAACTTAGCCATCAAGTATGACTTAGTTTTCTTTTAAGTCCCTTTAGTTATGATCTCCTCCAAACCACCCATTTGAGATCAAACCGAACCACCCTAGCCCACAAGTGTTGCTCATTTAACAAAAAAACAGGTAAATTTACACTACAACAAAAAAAGGGGGTCCAGGCTTAGATTTTCGGTCGAAAACGACTTAATTTACACTACGTATAACAAATTTCGGATGAAAAACGGGTAAATTTACACTACCGTGCAAAAAAAAAGGGGGTCAGGACCTAAATTTTCGGTCGAAAACGGCTTAATTTACACTACGTATAACAAATTTCGGATGAAAAACGGGTAAATTTACACTATTACGCGAAAAAACAGGGGGCCGGGCCCCTCCGGGCCCTCACTATACTTCGTCGGTGCTCATCAACTCGAGCTCGTTTCGTTTAACTAGTCAACGCTCGAGCTCGGCTCATGTTATATATTAATTTATTTATATGTGTAATTATAATTATTTTCTACATATTTTTATTAAATTTTTTGTATGTAAGATAACATGTATTTTGTTATTTTTAACATAACTTTGCACATTATAATAAGGCGAATTGGATTTTAATTATCCCAACTTAATGCAGTTGGCCGATAATAATCTCAACTTTGAAAATAACTGTTACTGGTCCCGACTTTCATCATATTTGATTTCATTGGACCTTCGTTAAAAAAAACTAAACAGCGTTAAATTTTTTCCAAATTTCAAACTGATATTTTAGGGCTTTTGATCGGAATGAGGATACGAGTCAATTGATGTAAAACTTACGTCCAAACGGTGGTCCAAACGACTAAAGGATGCTTCAAGTCCGGTGTTTAAAATTTGAATTAACAAAAATCAAGCCGTTTGAAGCGTCATTTCAAGTTAAGTTTTACATCAATCGATTCACATTCTCATTCCGATCAAAAGCCCTAAAAAATCAATTTGAAATTTGGAAAAAACTTAACGTCGTTAAATTTTTTTAACGAAGATTCAATGAAAACAAATAGTGTAAAAGTTGGAACCAATGACAGCTATTTTCAAAGTTGCGATTATTATCGGCTAACTGCATTAAGTTGGGATTTTAAAAATCCAATTTTCCTTATAATAAATATATTCGTTATAATATTTAATACATTAAATATAAGTTATATAAATAATATACTTATTTACTTGCGACCCAACTCTATAAGACGGTGTGTAGTGGGGCAACAAAAGTAATGAATTTGGGCTACAACATCGCCCAACAGGCTACAAAAGAGCGATAAGTAATGAGGGGCATGTATTTGTTGCCTTGGTGTTTTGGGTTTAATATTGTTATATTATATGTGTGTGTATGTATATGATGTAATGAGGCTATAAAACCATTACACCCTTAAAATAAAAATTATCCATTTGCTGTTCTGACATCACGTGTCAAAAATTCCCCTCAAGTTGTAACACTCCATTACACATAGCCTATGTGAAGCTACGGGTCGTTAAATCAACTAATGAATCTACAACGTGTGTCAACCCGAATTTGACTTTAAGCAAACTTCAATCAACTGATGAAAGCTAAACTTGTATGTAGCCACGATGAAGGTATCATGTAAATATGTTATAACATAGTTTGATATTATGAAATCAATCTCATACGATCTATTTGAAGTATGTATAATAGTTATATATTACTTATTAGTGTAATTAGTATCTAATATTTTAAGTTGGTCTGAGTTGAACTGAATTCAAGCTTCAGGTATACAAACATTGGCTAAACTATTGAAAAGTTTTCATGAATGTTGAATGTCATGAGATCTAATCCACCCAGTGATATTTCACTCGAGCTAAACTCGTATCATGCTCACATGTATCATAACTATTTGAAAATGAAAATAAGGAAAAGAAAATAAAGAAACAAAGATAGATAGAGATATATAATGAATGCTGGGTAGGTGGGAATTTAGTAATTACAGAATGGATACAGGAGGTATTTTAGTTATTGGGAAATCGACCTTTGCCTTTAATATTTTCTTTTATTTTTTTCGTCTTGTTGATTAATAAAAATTAATTAAAAATCTACAATACTTCACTGACTTGATATATAGTCAAGTAACAATGGCAATCCCATAGAAAACCCGCAAACCAGACAACTAAGATAGTGTTTAATATGCATGAATGAGAGGCGGAATGGAATGGACCTCACACTATCATCTTCTTCTTGGCTTCCAAAAGCTTCTCAGTCTCTTCCATTCCATCGTTCATTTCATTACTCCATACCAAACAGATAATAGTGTGAGGCACTAGTAAATACAATTTACAATTGGGTTCGAGAATGAGAATATTTTTACTTGTTCTAAACTTGACTCGTTGGAACATATTTTTACCATTCAAGCTTTACAATAATAAGTTTACTATTTAGAGTTTAGAGACGTTTAAATTACGTATTTATTTAAACTTTGCAATGAGTACATTTGAGATTAGAGAATGGCATGCACAAAGTGAAAACTTATACTTGAGAGGTGTGAGCTCATCAATAGTGTAATTCACATCTTCATCAATTACATGTGACATTCTTACGGGCTTCTCTCCTTGTCGAGTTTCATATCACAAATCACCATAATTTATAGACATTTGTTTTATATCTTTTGTTAACTTTTATTATTATCATGGAATTTCTAAGACTATCTGCAATGCTACAACCTATCATTCCTACATGCAAGCCAAGTTAGCATGTCACGCAAGTATTTTACACAAAGGGTTTTTACCTCTTACACTACTATAAACATCCTTCTCACAAGTAGCCTACATTATATCTATCAAATATTAAATATGCATGTGAGAGGAAATATTATAACATAAATATACATTCGGCATATAAACATTCGCCAAGCCTCAACATGTTATATCTAATTATCTAGAAAGATACATTGCCAAGCCTCAATGCCGCATGCCTTGCGTGCAGTTTCCGACTCAGACATGGAGTTGTAAGATATTTCACGTTGCAGACTTGTAGGTAGTCTTAAGACCACACATAGTGGTAAAGTTTTAAAGGTGAAAACGAGCCCAAAACGACGGGAACACCATCCACGGCGCATTTTGGGTATCGTTTTGAAGGCTCTCGTTGGATATACAACAGTGTGGTGGGGTCGACTTGGCCAATTAGGTTTTTTATCTTCATATTTGTGTTTTTATTTATGTTAAAAGGTAAAAATTGTGTAATAATTTAAAAGTTGTATGAGACATTTTACCACTAAGTGTCTACGTCACATTTTGCATAATTAGTTATTGATGACTGTGACATCACGTGACGGACAACCACTTACATGCTTAGTTATCGCTACGTGTGTTCTAACTAATAGTGAAAAATGTTAGGTTTTTCCCTAATGCCAACCCACGTAAACATTGGATGAAGATTTTAGACTTCTAGTTGTTGTGTTTTAATGTTCCAAGTGGGTCCCATTATTATTGCATGAAAACTTGTCACACCTCTCTTAATATCCCATAATATTTAACTTCCAGTTTAAATAGAAGTGAACTAAGTATGTATGTACATTGTAAAGAAAGAGAGAGAGAGAGACGTGAGATAGTTCATAATCTTAACATCACCACTAGCCATGTCATTTTCCGGCAAAACTACAATTTGCTCAATAATAATATTGCTAACTTTGATCATATTCCCATTGCTTCAAACATGGGTTTTAAGCAGTGATTGTTGCAAGGTGAAAGCAATAAGTATATCATCATTATCACCATCATCAAGCAAAGATTCAGAAGAGGTTAAGAGATTGAAGCTTTACACAAAGTTCTTCAATGGCAGATTCACTACAACTCATGTTTCAAAGGGCAAACTAGGCTTCCAAGAAAACAAATAAAAAGTACCAAGCTGCCCTGATTCTCTCCATAATTAAGATAATGTTAGGTTTTTTCATCATTTTATCTTTTTTTTTGTTGGTTTAAGAATTAGGTTAATTATCGAAAGGGGTCATCTATAGATACATCGTCTAACATCTGATCTCACATTGTTTTAAACGGTTGTTTGGATACACGTCGGACAACCGTTTTGACTAAAAGTTTTCAAAGTGTGTATGTCTATGGTTAGAACATGAGTAGGACAGTCCAGACGGCCATTCTAAATTCTGACTAATAATTATCAAAGTTTGACACAATAGTCAGAACGTCCGTCTGAATATTGTTCAAACCGTCATTACCAACAGTTTTTAAAGTTTGACTTTTCATGTCAAAACGACAGTCTGAGTGTTTTGTAAACGACTGTTTAACATAGTGAAATCAGATGGAGTGGTGCAGCTACCATGAACCTTTGTTTCACTACTTTTGTGGTATTTTGGAAATTTGAATTATCTTGAGGAAGATTGTGTTGGCAGATGAGAAAAATGATTATCATGATGTACAAATTATAAATTAAATATAGTAATCTAAAAAGAATTATTATTCATATGGAGTACAATTGTTGCATCTTGTGTGTTATTTTATGTTTTGGTTATTAACTGGTCGGTCCTTTGGCATTTGACATGATCTAAAAACATCCCATCTCACCAAATCCAATGATGGCAAGTTAACTTTGACAAGATTTGTCATCCATTTCCAATGGTGAAATAGTTTTATGATGATGATGATGATTGATGAATAGCACATTAAGTGTTGTCAGATTCATAGCTAATATCCAAAGGTTTAACATTTTGATGCTTTAAGGTTGAATGCTTATATACATTTACATACTTTGTGTGTGTGTGTGTGTGAGGCCATTATACATGTATCTATCTAACTATATGTAGTTTTACCGGCAATATACGTAAATTGGATATAATGGATGGGTTGTCTTGTTGTAACGTATTAAAACATTGAGACTTTGATGCATCATTGTAACAAGTAATACATCAAGACTCATAAAATTTGAAACTGATAGCCGGACACATTCACAAGTTGTCTAACACCAAACATGCCGTCATGATGAGTTACATATAGATGTTATCATTAACAATGCATCAAATTCTTTAAACACACCGTTTTATAATCAGCATATCGATCTTTTTCTTAGAAACTTCATTTTTCGAAGAATATATACAGCATGACTGGTGTTAGAATAAAGACCAATAAAATTCCGTATTCATGATGAATGCAAGTGGTGATTGGCTGTAATGGTGTTTTGCGCCCCTTACCTACGGCAAAGGCACCACACCCCATTTCACATCCCTCACTCCCTCAGTGTATGACGTTAGTGCATTTAGTATAAAGGTTGGTGCATATTGCAAGACCCTTCTTTATATCTCTCTCTTCTATTAAGGCTAACTTTCTAACCAAGATTTTCATTTTTGACATGAACATATACACGTCCACAAATCATATATTTATAATATAATCGCAATTACTATGTATAGGTTTCAATGTTGATTGTTGTTTACTGATGGTTACCGATCTATGATTCGATAATTGTCTTTGGGTCGGAATGAGTGTTTGTTCATTTAGCTCATAATCAAAATATTTTCGCTAAAGAAAATTACATACCCATTGTATATGTGTTAAAAGGATGATATATTAGTTTGTTAAATTCTTATTGAGTTAAATTACATATAATGTTGCTAAGTTATTATAATACTTTACCCAAAAGTCCTAACAAAAGTTTTGATGTACCTTAAATTAAAAGGTGTGTGGTAGAAAAGTATTAAAACTAGATCTTGTAAATATATCAGAAGATGAGGGGGTCCACTGACAAAAACAACAAATGTTTTGCCAGTAAAGAGAAGTCAGAAGCTCAATAAAATGACCATATTGCATTCAACACATTCTTCTCTTATAATAAAATTATTTTGTGAGATGATTTTTAAACAAAACTAAGAAACTAAATTGATTTACTAGAAATTTTCAACTTAATTTTTGTTCTAGATTTTTAAAAATCTTATTAGGCTGATCATAATGGTTTCAGGATGATTCGGGAATTGGGATAAAGTTTTGGGTCGTTACCAATTTCTTCGTTTTTCTTCATAACCATCTCTTCTCATCAGGTTTACCAAGCCGCTCTGGTACTGAACCCACCCCACACTCATCCTGCACCCACTATGTCCACCTTAGCGTAAAACTATTAGACTCTACTAAAGGATAATATAAAAGTTAACTACGAAAAAAAAAAGTATTTTTAAGTCCCAAGCATATTTATTAATAGAAAGAGTACTATCTAGAACGTCATCATGCTTATAATGAATTATTATTATTAAAATAAAATAAAGTAAAAAGAAAAAATTTGATTGTATCATTTATGATTTTTCTAGGGCTTGTGGGGATCAATTTTCCAAGAGATGTCAATGAAATTTCTAAATTTGTTGTGCATTTAATTTCCACAAAGAATTTGTATGATCAAAAGTGACTAAAGCATAAAATATGTCCTCCAACACGTTATGGTTACAGTAATCTGTTTTGTATAGATTTTAAATAAACTTCCAATATATTTAATTTCATATGCATCATGTAAGGTTACGTTTATAGGCCACATCCATATTTGGTTACGGAGTTAACGTTTTGTTTAATCAAATCCGTGTATGCATATCATTGGTTTAGTCACACGGTGTTTAGGGGTCGGTTTAACATGGATACATGTATGCAAACAATGTGTGTATGTATTATAACACTCCCTCCGTTTCAGTCAAAATATCTTAGTTTGAAAAACACGAAGTTTAAGGTTAATTAAATTATTGTTTTCTTTGCTTACCAAATGACAATAATGCCCTTGAAATTTGAGTCCATCAATATTGCTTAATAATGTTAGTTGTGTGTGTTTAAGGGTAAACTTGAAAATTGGCTAATAAATTCTGAAAATTGACTTTTATAATGAGATAAATAAAAAAGGAAATGTGAACATTTTTAATGGGACGAAGAGAGTATTAATATTAACGAACATAGTAATTTTTTTCATTGGGGTCATAAATTTTATAACGAGAGAATAAACTAATAATTAATGAGTATATCAGTATATGGTTTACCCTTTTTAAAGGCAAATTTCTTTTACTTACAAGAATTCGATCTCATAATCTTTGAATGTTTAAGAGACTTGGGTCAATGACTGGTGACATGTTTACTAATCCAACAATAATAAGTCTTCTAAAGTTTCCATCATACAAATCATTTAAATGCCAATGAATAAGTTGGTTGTGGCTCAATGGTAGAGCACTCACTTTACAAGTGAGAGGTAGAGGGATCAAACCTCACTACCACCAACTTATATGGGAGATATGAGGGACGACCCTGGCTTGCTAGGGTTCGAGTCCTGATCTCACCGGGTTTTACCGGCTCCTCGCTTCCGTGCCGTTTGGTGGGCGTGGGGGTCGGGTTTTATCCGGTGAATCCCTCAACAGGTGGACCGCTAGGGGCTCCGTCCGTCCGGACTAGTGGTTGGCTCGGGCTACCTTTAGCCAATGGGGGCCGCGTACGGGGTACCCGGCGTTAGTTAGTTGGTCGTTCAAAAATTTTTTTTTAATGTCAATGAAGATATTAATTAGTGGTGCATGACATGATTATAGTCATAAATGAAATAGTAGTTGACGACACAATAAAAATGGGCTTATGGGTTATGGCCTTGTGTGTTAGTGGCATAAGGCCCATGCCATGGACGTTTACGGTTCATACAATCATACATTCATACATACACATTGAATTTTGTTGTAACATCATTGAAAGACTAAAATGACTTGTATGATTATTATCATAAACTTACAAACTCTACTTTTCATATCAACGCCATTAAATATCAAAATAATAGTTTCGGCCTTAGCGGTAGTGATGGTTAGAGGCACCTATCAAACCGGTTTGGGATCCAAAACGGGTTCCTTGTTTGAAATCGATCCAATCCCAAAAGTGGTTTGGAGTGGAACCAAACCGCTAGCTTATAATCGGTTTGAGCACTTCTTTCAAATCAATCCGATCCTTTTCCCCATACAAGTCAGTTTCAAACAGAAATGGCTTGGGCCAAACCTTCTTTCACTATCTCTGGGCGGATCCGATCCTGTTTGGGCCTATAGCTGGTTTTGTGTACCTCTAGTGGGGGTCTTAATACTGTAGGATATCAGGCTAGCAAGCCCATTAAACATCAAAATTGGTTTTCGATTCAGGGTCAACCCATCAACAATTCTTGCAAGTTCCATATTTATAAAGACAACAAAAAGTTGTTTTTTTTGGTCCAGGCCCAACGCAATCCTAACGGTCTTCGGTTATGATCTTCCAATTTTCAGGTTCAGGTTCGGTCTTGGTCGGTGTGGTCTAGTTTCGAGCCAATGCACCCCCTAGCCCTAGGTGACTGAGATCTTTTTCAGTATATGGATCAAAAGTAACAATCAATTATGAATTTTAACTATTAAATTAATCTAAGAAGATTGATGAATCAACATTAAAATGACATATAAAAAAAGCCTAAGAATAATATGAGTTTGGTAGTTTCAAAGTGGGTTGAATAAGAAAAAAAAAAGGGATAAAAAAGCCCAAGAAAATTAATGGGTTTCAAACAAAATAAAAATAAAAATAAAAATAAAAATAAATAATAATTAAAAAAAAAACTTTACACATTGGACAAAACAACATACCTATTATCAATGTGTCATGTAAGGTGTTCATCTTTCTCCCCTAACATAAATGTAAAATGGAAGGTGTATGAAGAAACACTAATGAACCCCGAGCAGATTACGGATAATCTGGGGGTTAAATAGATGTTTCCCACGAGAGGTTAGGTCCGGCAAAGATGGTTCTTCTGATGACCTGCAAAACAGACACCGTGAGCTCGTCACTAAGAAGGGGGGTACCTCCTTGTGACACCCTCTGGCGTGAGAATCAGATTAGATTGCTCTTGAATATAAGTGTATATTAAGAGAATGACTAGAGCAGATATCGGGTAATATATCAAGATATGAGATATGAGATAAGATGATACCATTCCAAGGTGTTGGAGTATTTATAGCCGAAGGTAGGTTTCCAAGCAGGTACAGCCGGCTGAATAGTGTTCCTGTTCTGCCAACTGTGAGCTACGCACATGCCATGCTGGTGGTTGGTGGGTAGGCAGCGGCTGATAGTGACCAGGCCGGCTGTGTACTATTCCTGTTCCACCAACTGCAGGCTATGCACGTCCTCCGACAGGTTGGTGAGTAGGCAGCGGCTGATAGTGACCAGGCCGGCTGTGTACTATTCCTGTTCCACCAACTGCAGGCTATGCACGTCCTCCGACAGGTTGGTGAGTAGGCAGCGGCTAATAGTGACATACAGTACAAGAGCGTGCTGCTCGTCATACTGTTGTCAGTGAGCTGTCGTATCTTTGGTCAGATCTTTTGTCCATACCTCGTCAGGTACAGTACAAAAGATCCTCCAGTATCGTACGGACTGGCTTATTTGGGCGGGAGTTTTCCCGGCTTTGTGCGGGAGTATTCCCGGCTTGCTCACTCCTTCTTCAGGTGACATTACTGAATTATTTAAGAGTTAATTGTCTTGTGCGTGTAGCCTTGCTGCGCGGGTAGCCTTCCCTGATGGCTAGTATCCGTTGCTGCGGGAACAGGCGGAGTACGTCGACCATTGGGAGGCTTTTCCTACGGGAACAGCTTGCGTACTGCGCGTAAGGACGTCACGTCTCTGAGCATGGTGGGTCATGCGGATCCAGTTGGTTTCTGCGCAGACGTCTCTCTTCAAGGTGAGTCTTGCGAGTTTAGCCTTTGCGCAGACGTCCCTGTTGAAGGTGAGTCTTGCGGGTTCAACTGCGCAGACGTCCCTCTTTGAGGTGAGTCTTGCGGGTCCAACTGGGCTCTGCTGGGACCTACCTCTTCAGTGTATGAATTTATTGTTACAAATGGGATTAACTTTCAAGCTTTATAATATCCTTTTATTGTATATGCTTATCTATAATTACTACATCAAAAAAGTGAAACTTTTCTACAACTAAGGACTTGATGTTTTACATAACCTATAACTAAAACCTAAATATTCGTAGTTACATATATATATATATATATATATTGTGTATTTATGATTGTGTACCTCTTGATATCTCTGAGAATTGAATTGCTCTTTCAAATTGAAACAGTTAGTTGGAATTCACGAAATTCTTAATTGGATAAGACCGAGAGAGTTTCCAATAACGAAAGTGTTTTAAGATATGATAGTCCATGCCCTAAACTCGACAATGAAATCTCGTATTAAGCATTGACAAAAACTGTTCATAAGAAGTTACTTTGGGTCGGGTGCCCCTTTGGAATACCCCATTGCTTAAATACCTTGGAATCAAGATAGTAATCAGGCAAACATGCACATTACACTTCCTAACTTGTTTGATGTATATTATGATTCCCTTTGATCAACAAATTAATACAATTACACTTGGATGATATTGATCACACTAAAATCACAAACAATATATACAACAAAATTTTCCAAACAAATCTGGCTGGCATGCTTCAAATCAACATAAATACTAAGCCCCTAGTGAGGACATATGACATTCAATCAATAAAGCCCACATAAAGACAAATGAATATGCAATGACACCTTAAAAGAAAACACTTAAAATATCCAAGTCAACAAAGTGACAAACCCATGTCATATGAAGCAACAAACCATGTGTCAAAATGTTCTAGCCAACAAGCCATTAACAAACCATGTGGTCAAAAAGTTCTAGCCAGCAACAAAGTAGCAAACCATGTGTCAAGTTCAATACAACAACAAACCATATGTCACATTTGAACCAAGTGCATTTGTATTTCTTTTAACATAGAGACCATGACACTAATCTTTTCATTTATAATAAAATAAAATAAAAATAAAAATAAATAAAAGCAATAAATAAATAGGCCCGTTTTTTTAATGGCTACATGGTTAGATTTATATTATATCAATATTACCCTAAACCATATATGTTTCATTCAGTTACTAGCCAATGAACCACGCTTCAAACCCTTCGAAAGACCACGAATAGTCGAAGGTGTAGTCCGGCAACAACCACCGATAAGTTTAGCCCCTGAATCGCGCCATCTTGTCGCTAGAACCTTAAACTTGTCATCATTAAAACACTTGCATGGCTACATAAGACAACAAAACATCATTAAAAACAAACACAAACAAACATAAATATACCGTCAAACCTTTTCATTAATATAATCAAATAACTCACCAGCCATTTTTTCGCAATACCATCCCAAATCTCACCACTATTAGGATAAACAATGATCACTTTCTTAGTTAACTACACATCGGATAAAAATATATTAATTAATTATCCTCGTTAAATTACTTTATATAGCTGATTAATAATACATAATACTATTAATATTATTTACCTCGTTAAACTTATGAACGAGGCTATGAACAAATTGTGGCGGTGCACAATTTATCCCAACCGCAGCGATTCTTTCACTGGCGTTAATAACTTCAAGGCAATCCGCAAAGCTCTCACCCGAAGGTGTGTTTACACCATCAACCGTACTGTAACAAATCCAAGACGGGATTTGAACATTTTCCTCTTCGAGTAACTCTACGATTGCCTGTTAGAATATAAACTTTAGAATCTTGAAATGTATCATAGATTTCATGAAGTTAAAAACTTAAAATGAAAATGTGACATATGATTTATTACCTGAGTTTCTAGCTTATTTGGAATGGTCTCGAAAGCGAGCAGATCCGGACCCGCTTTAACGAGAACTTGCAGCCTGCGTCTGTGGAAGTCCTTGAGTTTGTTCAAATCCACATTTTCCCCATAATTTCCACTGAAATAGAAAAATTATTAATATATTTTTAAAAAAATTATATGAGTAAACTATCAAAATCGTCAATGAGATTTGGTTACTTTTATCACTTTCATACAATTTCTTTTTCTTTTATTTTATTATTATTATTATTTTATTTTTTTTATTTTATTTTTGCAATCGGACCCTACAGGTTTCATGAGTAACACTTTTGTCCAGATTAATAACTCGTCTATTTTCAACGTTAACCCAAGGGTATAAATGTCTTTTTTTTTTGCAATTGGACCCTTCAGGTTTCGTGAGCAACAATTTGTCTAGATTGATAACTCGTCTATTTTCAATGTTAACTCAGGGGTATAAATGTCTTTTTAGCAGTTTACTCAAATTATATTCAATAAAGTACAAATATAATTTTGTTTACCTGTATTCTGAACCATCTGCAAGATATGCACCATAGCTACCAATGGAGGCTGCAACTAGAGCTCGATTATACGAATGATCATCGGTTTTCTCCACGGATTTCCAGAAAACATCACGAGCATCCGTCGCTAATTTCACGCTATTTTCGAGTATTTTTTCCGCTTGTTCAAGGGACAGTCCTCTGGAAATGAATCCAGGAATTGTAGCCTGAAATTTACATCAACTTTATCTAAATATATATTTTTTTTAAATTAACTATTCATATGTGAAATTGAACACACCTGATAGGAAGACGATACGATTATATCAGCACCGGCTTCCAGATACTCCAAATGAACCTACATTGCATTCGGATTATCAGATCATTCGCAATTACGTATTTATAGGGGTGCAAACTAGCTGAGTTGCTCGCAAGCTACTCGAGATCAGATCGATAGTCAATCTGAGCCTAAAATTAAAGTTGTTTAGTTATCGAGCCCAAGCTCTTGTTTAGGCTCATCAACCCTTAACGCTCTTTATTTATAAGTTTTACCACTTTTAGATTTCTAGATATTAATTTCATAAAACAGAGCTCGAGCCGAGGTTAGGCTTGTTTAATTTTTTTCTCAAAATATGTAAAAATAATTTTAAAAAATAAACATATAAAAATTAATTAATAATTATAAAACAAGCCGAGCCTGAGTTTGACAAAACAGCTCGAGTTCTCATAAATCTTGAATTAATTATTAACTTTTAATTTATTAATAACTAAAAATCTATATAAATTAATTAAAAAAAAACTCAAAACTAGCCCAGACTTGAGCTCTCGTAACTTCGTAAGTCATAATGGCAGAATCTCGAGTCTAGTTGAGCCTAGGGATACACATTTTTTACCAAATACCGGTAGAGACCAAAAACAATCATTACTAGTACCGGTACTCGACTTTCATGTTTTCAATATCAGTCCCATTCAGTTTCGGTATTTTTAATTATACCGAACCAGAAAAATGTGGTTACCTTGGAAATAAGATGAGGGGTATCAACTAAACAAAGTGCACTCCACAAGGGATCATTAATAAACCCACCATGACTCTCAAGTTGTGTTGCGAACCCGCCATCAATAACCGCGCACCCGCCAGCCTTTTCGATAAATTCTTCTAGCAAACCGGGCTGGTTTTCGTCGTGGTTAGGCTCAAACAAGACACCCATTGGTCTCAAAATTTATTATGTGTAATGTGTACGAGTTGAGAAGTTGATATTGGTTGAGTATATATAGGGTGTATGAGATGTAATATAAGATGGTGTAATGTTGAAGCAAATATAAGTAATAACAGGCTGTATTTGTTTAATTAAAAGAATGAGGTGTTATTATTATTATTATGTAATTAATTTAAAGGCGTTATTGGCGGCACCGGCTGTGTATGGAGACGCGTATTTGAATTAGATTCTTACTTGAATTCCACTTTGCCTGTTTTTTTATATTCTATTCTTGAATGTGAATTTACTTGGGTTTGAGGCTGGCTTCTAATTGTAAGTAGTTTGTAGACTAGATACTTGTTTTACCTTTTTTAAGGATTTAACATATGACTCGACAAATGCCTTAATTTTTTATGGTAAATTTCTTTTAACTTGTTATCTATGTGACTTGAATAAGATACCTTTTTTTTTCAAACTCAGGTATTAAAAGTTTTGTATTTGATAATTGGTCACCAACCCCATTGATAGATAAACACATTAATTGTTTTATTATGGTATCTTGCCAAAAGTTAATTAAATGTATTAAATAGTACATAAATTTTTATATAACTTGCTTGGGTTGGGTTGGTTTTGGATTAAAACCGAACGAAAACCTTTTTTGGTTTTGAAAACTGTTTGATTTAAGATTTTTCAATTCAGTTTTGGTGTGAGTTTGGTTTGATTTTGGCTTTTTTTTAGTTTTTCATTTGTATTTGAAAACTTTGATATGAAAGAAAAAGCCGGTTCAAAATAATGAATTTGAGCATAAACTTTTTTATTAATTAATAATTAATCGATAGTCATATATTTGGGCTAAAATATTTGAGATACTATTTTATCATATTCTTAGAAATTACTTAAAATTGAAATATATGAAAAACTATAAACTCAGTTCACATGCAAAAGCAAAACCAAACTAAAATATCAGTTTTTGTGAAAACATAAAACCGTCGTTTTTTGTTTCGGTTTTCTCAAATTGGTTTTTTCGATTTCATGCGCATTCCTACATAAAATTCCATTTTACGATCCACTATCTTACATCTAATTAGTGACTATCCTGTAATAATAATACTTATTATGTAATATAAAAGTTCAAATTTCACTTTGCAACAGTAGGTAAGGTGATAGGCTATATGGAATTGGTTTCTTCACTCGGATAATCATCAGGATGGACTGTAAGTAATGAGGTTCGAAATTTTGACCGTTAACACGGCGATTGAGTCATTTGACCTGGACTATGCCTGCGACTTAGACGATGGACAAGCAAATAATGTTTATGCATCGTTCTTTTGATTTACTCTCGACTAATGAGTCATGATGTTCATCATCTATCTTGCAACATGTTTATGAGTTAAGTTGTGTACTCTTCACTAGAAAAAACTCTCGTCGTTGGAGGAAAATGTAGCACGCGTTGAATATTTGATTTTTGTTTTCACAAGTGTAATACTCACAAAATCTTTTAAGGTTATGTGTAGTGAGGGGCTACAAATGGGGGCGAATTGTGACACGTGGTGCCCAGTCAGCAAAGGGGACGAATTTGTTTTTGGGGTGCAATGGTGTATGGGCTACAAGTTAGGCCCACTGTATCTTTTTTTATTATTTTCTTTTTATAATTAAACTAATCAAATAAAACCCGATTTCTTCAAATAATTAAATAAAAATGCATTAAATTAAAAAGAAATACAAAAAAAATAAATAACTAAAAAAAATACATAACTAAAAATATAAAAAAACATATAGCTCGGTTGGCGTACATGTTTAGGTTCGGGTCGGGAAATTGGAACGGATAGCTCGGTTGGTTTAGGTTCATCGGGTTCCATTATAAGTTCACGTTCGGTTGGTTTTGCGAACCATGGTGTTGACCGAAATGAGGGAATGGGTGGTTCGGTTGGTTCGGGTTGTTTCTAGGATTCATTTTGCATATACACATATATACACACACACAACATATATATATATATATATCACACAAAATATATACATATACATATACATATATACACACACATACAACATATATACATATACATATATATACACACACAAACATATATAATAATAATATAAATATATATACATGCATACAATACACACAGCACGTATACATACACATACATCTCCAGGCGATAAGAACAATCCTCCCCCACCCCAAATCGCCCCAAATTACCCCAAAAATCGCCCACGGGGCGGTGTTGTAGCCCCTGTCGCCCATTTCTCGCCTAATCCGTCACCCACTACATATGGCCTAACTGAGCTTTTGTATGTATACGATATGTAAGTAACATCATGATGTTTATACATAGTAAAAAAATTAACAAATGCTCAAACCGTTGTTGCATACATGTTATACAACAATGCATGTTGGAGAAAAGTTAGACATGTTAGAACAAAACAAAAACAAGATGAATTTAATATTTTCACCGACCTTCGTATTAATGGTTTAATTTAAAAAGTTGTTACTTAGAGAATATCGATTTAATTTGCGAGCTTTAATTTAATTTGTATATATTTTTTATTGTCATCTTACAATAAACTTTTTTTTTTCATTGTGTTAACTTAAGTAAGGTCTTCTTATTCTTACTACTACTACTACCCTCACCAACATGTTAAACCCATTTTTACCTACCAACTTGTTTAATTTGGTAAAATAAACATGTTATACAATTTATGCTCGTGTTACGTGATTTTAAGTATGCAATTATTTAGACATCATATTTTCACATTCATAAATTCATGAAAAATTGAGAAGTGTTCATATATTATTTAGGATTTACCCTTTCAACTGGATAACAATAATATTAATTGAAAATTTGAAAAGTAAAACGAGATTTACAAAGATGTTGAATAGTTAATTCAACGTCTCACCAACTTTTTTGCTTGGTCCAACTCTCATAATCTTGAGTCTACATAGTAAGTATTGGCATCAACCACTTGGCAACGTGGATTGGTAGTATACTTCAATGTCAATAGTTTTTTCTTAATTTTTTCTATTATGCAATAAAGTAGACAAGATGTCAATTTCCACCTAAATGCCTTAATTTAACTAAGTTCTTCTTAAACCAAGAGGTGTTTGGAATTTCTTATTTTACATTCTTATAAATTATTAAAGGCATAAGGTATAAATTACAAAGTTGTAACTTATATCTTATATACTCATAAAACCTAACTTTTTCAAATACCTTATAACTTATAACCCATAAGTTATAAGCTGTAAGAAGCTAAAATAAGGAATCCTAAACACCCTATAAAACCAAGCCCGGGGTTTCGAATCTTGCAATACATCGACGGGCTAAATGGATTTAGAAGTAGATTAATAATTGTTCAAATAAAATATATTTAAATGTTATAACAGATAGTCTCAATCTATACATTAAGGGATGCTTACATATTTTTATAATATATGTTTTGACTTGTTATCCATGATAAAATAATTCATTTTCTTCCCTATAACAAAGACTAAACCATAAACATCAATATCTTACCAGACACCAATGGACCGAATTGAAACGAAACATCCATGAAAGCAACATGGGGGTTGGTGAATGGGTAGCTTTGACTTTGAACTTGTCCAATCCATGCTAAACCAAGTTTTGACAATATGAATATATATTATGCACTAAGTTTATTTAAATATAGAATTTATAAATATATATGCAACAACTATTGTATAAATGCATTTAGTTTTTCCAAATAAATTAAAAAAAAATGAACAGGACGAATAGCCAATAAGTCATACTTCACACTTCATAGTCCAGCCGGCCCACTATTTTAGCCCATTTATCAGCTTAGGTTTATAAAGTTTTAGATTTCCAGTCCATAAAAGATATGGCCCATTCATAGTTTCATACTGTACTATGGTGACTTGGTGAGTATGCTCCATTGCTCCAATATGAACCGGCTAAACTAGGGCTGTTCACGAGTCGAGTCGAACCGAGCGAAGGCTTGTTCGTTGCTTGGCTTGTTTAAAACTGAACCGAATCGTACGACTGAAATTCGAACCGAGCGAAAATCGAAATGAGCAAAAAACGAATCGAGCATTTTTCAATCGAACATTGAGCGATTTCGAGCATTATTTATTTCTTTTTCACTTTAAAATTTTCAATAAGAAACAAATTTGAAGGTTGTAAATAATATATTTTGTAAATAACTTAGTAGTTTTTAAACAAACGTGTAATATATTTTATTTTTTTTTATTTAAAAATAAGTTTGAAGTGAAATATAATGATCATGTAAACAAACTTCTAATAATCTAAAAACTTGAAGCGAACAAATAAAACTATAAAATTGATGGAATATGAAAAATTTTAAGGGTAAAATAACTGTAAGCTTATATTTATTTGTTTTTTTCTATATATTTATATATTTGTTCATATATAGTTATATATAAAATATATTAAAAATATTCGAGCCGAACCGAACCGAGCAGACCTTTGCTCGTTGCTTGGCTCGTTTACAAACCGAACCGAGCAGAGCGGCTCGTTTTCAATCGAGCGAAAAACGAGCGAACATTTTCCGAGCGAGCAGCGAGTGAGTTCGAGCGACGAGCGGTTTGGACGGCCCTAGGCTAAGTGTGAACCCTTTTATTTTTTTTTCGTTATTCATATTAGTTAATAACCAAACCAGTGATGGGTCAACATGGTCAAATATTACAACCGGTTAGTTTAATAATCGAACCGGTTAACCAAAACAAGCTGTTTTAAAAAAAAATTATTAATATATATATATATATAATCAATTAAATACTAAATATATAAAATAAACTCAACAAAGTTTTATTTATATTTATTTTTGAAATTTTAGAAATAACAAAATATATTCACGTTAAAAACATATAGGAAATTGTGAATACATCGTAATGTCACGGAGTTATTTCTTTAACTCGCGTACGGCCTTAGAACTTGGTCTAAGTAAGCCTTGATGGTAGGTTTGTAGTGCTTTGGCAGCGGAAGTCTTAGTAAAGTAGTGTTACCTTGCAATGTTGCAAGTAATGGTGCCTTTATTTAAACAAGAGTGTGATGCTTGTAATACTTGAACAAAAGTATACAAGTAAAGAGTTTATATTAGTATAAAGATAGGCTACAAGTGCTTTGAGTACAAGAGCTTGGGTTCTTGTCAAAATGATCCTAACATCACCAGTTTATACTAGTTAGGGGTTGATCTAGAGCCTTCCTAATCTAGATCTTTCTATACATAATATCTTAGATCTTTCTTAGAAAATATCCAGCAATCTTGATCATTATGGGCTGGTCTAGAAGCTTCATTTGGCAGCCATTTTGGGGTTGAAATGTGCAGCTCTAGAACCATCTTTTGGGCAGTTTCTAGCAGCTTCCATATGGCAGGTTTGTACAGTCATTCTAGGCTGTCCCAAACAGTCCCATTTGGTCCAGCATGTTGTGGATACTTTTGGCAGCTCCGGATGTCTCTTGAACGCACCGGAATGTTCTAGAAACGCGGTGAAACGAGCTGAAAATTTGGCGGTGCGTGACAGTAAAAACAGATGCCTAGTAACAAAATATATTAACTTTTTTAATAACGTAGTTATCGTCGTTATCTTTGTTTAGTGTTTGTTCGGGGGCGTCGTGGGAATCAAGGCTAGAGTGTGTCAATTCATCGTAAGCACAGATGCCTAGTAACTAGACATACCAAACTAAAAATCCAGACAACCATACAATTGCCTAGAACACGATAAATAATATGCTCCTTTAACCCGTTTAATTTTGACACATTTGATTTTATTCTAATAACTTGTGTTCTTTAAACCAATTTTACGGTTGTGAATAATATTTTCTTAACAATTCCAATATATTTTATTTAAAATGGAGTTTGGTTCGAAATAAAGCATTTCATTAGTATCGTGAAGTGAACTATACAGAATGTCAGAACCGTGAAGAACCGAACTGAAGAGGTAGGTCCCCGCAAAGCCCAGTTGGACCCGCAAGAC
>NW_027501164.1:0-30079 GCF_021521415.1 Bidens hawaiensis | reverse complement strand
TCATTGAGATCATGTTCATCGATGATCAAATCAGTTGTTGCATCATGAAATTCAGGTGCTTCTTCATTGTTCTGTTGTGAAGTAGATGCATCATTGTTTCCAATATTCAAACTTTGAAAACAATTGTTCAAATCTTTCTTTTCTTCTAGTTTGAGTCTGAACTTCATTTTGGTTGCCAGGATCATCCTCATTCAAGACATGATTCTCCTGATTCTTTTGGTTACCATTGTCTTGGACCTGTTCTTGATTGGGACCTTGGTCTTGATCCCGAACTTGTTTATTTTCAACAATTGAGGGATCCTTTATGAAACTGTATTCAGGTATTTTACCAGCAACCTTGGACCACAACTTGTCCAAATCAGTGTTCTTTGAAGATTCTTCCATATGCACACTAATTTTGTAAAAAGTATCATCAAAGTCCTTATGATAAATCTTGAAGGAATTGATCAACTTCTCAAGATCAAATAGCCATGCTGCTCCATCAACAGTATTGAAATGGCTTTCATTGAAAACAATATCGGATGATTCAATCACACTCAAATGGTCTTTCACATAGACTCTGAAGGCTTTTGAATGTGATGAACATCCAACAAAGAAGCAATCCAGAGATTTGGACTGAAACTTGTTGAGATAATCCTTTGTGTTTAATAGTGAGCACTTGCACCCAAACAGCTTCAGAAACTTGATGCAGGGTTTTTCTTTTAAACAAAATCTCAAAAGGAGTTTTGTCTTCACTTTTGTTGAAAATGACCCTGTTATGAACATAGCAAGCAGTGTTGATAGCTTCTTCCCAAAAAGTAACATGCAGGAAAACATCTACTCTAACATGGTCCTTGCAGCTTCAATGAGTGTTCTATTCCTTCTTTCTGCAACCACATTTTGAATAGGAGTTCTAGGAGCAGAGAATTGTTGAATAATTCCTTTTGCGTTGCAAAATTCTTCCATTACCCCACTCTCGAATTCATTCCCATTATCACTTCTCAAAACCTTCACCATTGCATCCAACTGATTCTCAACCTTGTTACGCATCCTTTAATCAACTCAGCAGCTTCATCTTTGGTACTTAAGAAATACACCCTAGTAAATCTTGAAAAATAATCTTTGATCACCAAACAATATCTCTTTTTACCAATGCTTGGTACACTCAACAGGACCAAAAGCATCCATATGAAGCATTTCAAGCACTTGATCAATTGAATTTATGGGCTTTGTTTTGTGAGATGACTTGTGCTGCTTACCCTTCTGACAAGAATTGCAATGCTTTCAAGTTTGAACTCTCTTGTAGGTAAACCAATTATATGTTTACCCTTCACAAGTTGTTCATGTTCTTTAAATTTACATGACAAAGCTTTCTATGCCACAATTTGGATTCATTTTCAGTGGCCTTGGATACAAAATAGGTACCTCCTCTAGAAAACAGCATCTTTCATATTCAGTTCATAAAAATTGCCATTCCTTGTATCCATCATCATAATCATATCCAGGGATTACAAATTCAGGTTTGAGGATGAAATAGTGTGAATCATCAAAACCAACCTTTTAAACCGTTTATCACACATTTGAGAGACGCTCAAAAGGTTATATTGTAGTCCTTCCATATAAAATACATTATCTAATGACACTTTGCCATTGGTTAGTTTGCCTTTCCCAACAATTTTTCCTCCATTGTCATCACTCCCAAATGCAACTGGGCCTTCAAACTTCTCTTCATATTTCACCAGTGACGTCTTGTCACATGTCATGTGCCTGAAACATCAACTGTCCATATACCATATTTTATTTACTGGTGTGGATTGTTCCTGCACATATAATAGAAAATGATCAGTTTGGCAATGAAATGCAAGCTGAATCAACTTGCAAGTCATCAGTGTCATGGACAAATTATGCATTTGAATTGGGAATAGGTTTAGGATCTTCATAAACAACGTCACAAACATCATGTTCATTTGTTTCATATCCACTATCAATTGGGCTAGGAATCTTCACATAAGGAATTATGCTTTTGCAATCTTGCACCACATAACCCTTATCATTTGATTCATCTCTAACATCTTTTCTGCTAGAGACTTGATCAACACACCTTGGCTTCCATAATAAACCTTGAGGTTCAAACCCATTTTCCATAAGAAACTTCGCATCACCATTTAGTTCTCTTGACTTTTTCTTAGACAACACACCCTTACCATTTTTCTTTTCCATTTTTTGGGGAATTTTCTAAATCGTCAGACTTTACTGATTTTGAATCACCCCTTGGAATAATTCTGATGGGTTGAGTATTCTTCTTCATGACTACATCGTATTTGTTTTGGGAATTGTTTCTTTTTACTTGCTGTACTATAGTCCTTTAAAATTTTTCTTCAACTACCACAGTAACATTTTCATTCTGCATAGCTTTTTAACTTTTCACCCTTTTCTTCTACTTTCCTCACACGTTTTCCCTTTGCCCAAGTATTCATCATACTTATTCTTGTACATTCCAAAATCTTGCTAAAACTTGGTATTTGGAACAAAGACTGGTTTGTACGTAAACATTTCATGGCAGCAATCTATGTGGTGACCATACTTATCACATTTCTTGCCCCATACTTTTAATCTGAAACTTTCATGTGAAACTCCTTCCTTTAACTTTTCACTTGATCTTGGAGGTTCAATGCCAATGGTCTTCTGAGTTTTGAGAGCATCAAAAATCAATTGAAAAGGGCACAAACTCTTAAATCTTCATATCTTTTTCTTTCAACTTTGCCTTTCACGAACTTTATTTTCTCCAACTTGGAAGGAAACTCATCTTGAGTTCCTTTGTACCTAGTCTGCCTTCTCTCATATTCCTCAACAGTTTCAACCTCACCAATATCAAACAATTCTTGACTAGAGAAAACTGGGTACACTAGAATGAATTTTTCATTTGTGGGAGTTTCTTTTGGCTTCTTTCTATTGTTGTTGTTTATCTTTCTCAGAACTTCCTTGGTTGGTGGTTTTACATCATTGTAAGCAACCTTAGACATTTTTGAACCTTCACATATGTCAAATGACACATGTTCTCTTCTCATTTTCTCATAATGTCTTTTCATCTTTGGTGTAACAGGTGGTAACAATGGAAAAGTTGGTCAATTGAGTAAGGTTTTCCGTTTCTTATGTTCTTACACCTTCATCAATTGAACTTTCATCATTTGTATCAATTAAATCATCAACATTCAAACATTAATCATCAAAATTATCTTCAGAGACTTGAATTTCAGTTGATTTCTCATCTTTCATATCTTCCTTCAAGGCAAACTCTCCATCTTCACTCACTTCAACCATCTTGTAATTATCAAGGAATTCCTCTTTGTCTTGAAAGACATCTCTTAACTGATTAAGGTATGCCTCCCATTTCTCTTTATCAACATTCAAAATGTAGTTGTCATTGAACGGTGGAGGCACAACCTTATACTTTATCTTCCTCGTTAATCTTGTTCAGAAGGCCACATATATTTACCAGTTGAGACAAGGTTTTTAAAAAATTCATTTTCTATGAAGTGTGGTATAATTCACCTTCTCCTCAACCACCATTCTTTTCAATCTTTCAATTTCTATGACATACCTTGACTTTATTCTGTAGTTTTCCATACAGTCTTCTTCTAGGCTCTTAATTCTATCTTCATATGCCAGATCACATGATTCATATACATTAATCATGCTTTGCTTTCTAATGCAATCACTCTCTAGTTTTCCTATATTCAACTTAAGAGATTCAATGATTTCAAGTAATTCAAGTGTTGAGTTTGAATGTACCCGTGTTGAAGAAGAGGATCCAGCTTCATTTTCTGTCTGAGCCATCAATGCCACATTTGCTTTTCTTATGTCGTCTGCATGATTGCTCCAGATAAAATCACCATCTTGTTGGTTGAAAGCCTGTGCAATATTTCCTTGATTTCTTAGCTGATTGGTATTGTTTCTGTTGGTGTTGTTGGGAGCATGTGAAGGGTTTTGATTGGTATTTCTCTGGTAGGTTTGGTTTTGGGGGAAAATTTGTTGATTGTTCTGTTGGGGTTGTTGGTAGTTTTTGTTAAAGTTAGGGTTGTTGTTGAAGTTGTTGTTGTTGTTGTTGTTGTTGTTGTTGTATGTTCTTGACTGACCTTGATGATATTGGTTCTATAATTGGTTTTTCATTTCTTGGCTAAAATTGCTAACTTTGATTTCTATTGAACTGTCTTGGCAGGTTGCATTCTCTATCAAAATGTCCAGGTTGTTGACAGTTATAGCAAATGGCTTTGGATTTGTCAAAAACGATTCTTTCATTTGGAACTGAAACAAGAGATCTACCAGTACTGTTGTACACCCTCTTACGATTCTTTCATTTGAATGTACCCGTGTTGAAGAAGAGGATCCCGCTTCATTTTCTATCTGAGCCATTAATGCCACATTTGCTTTTCTTATGTCGTCTGCATGATTGCTCCAGATAAAATCACCATCTTGTTGGTTGAAAGCCAGTGCAATATTTCCTTGATTTCTTAGCTGATTGGTATTGTTTCTGTTGGTGTTGTTGGGAGCATGTGAAGGGTTTTGATTGGTATTTCTCTGGTAGGTTTGGTTTTGGGGGAAAATTTGTTGATTGTTCTGTTGGGGTTGTTGGTAGTTTTTGTTAAAGTTGGGGTTGTTGTTGAAGTTGTTGTTGTTGTTGTATGTTCTTGACTGACCTTGATGATATTGGTTCTAAAATTGGTTTTTCATTTCTTGGCTAAAATTGCTAACTTTGATTGCTATTGAACTGTCTTGGCAGGTTGCATTCTCTATCAAAATGTCCAGGTTGTTGACAGTTATAGCAAATGGCTTTGGATTTGTCAAAAACGATTCTTTCATTTGGAAATGAAACAAGAGATCTACCAGTCCTGTTGTACACCCTCTTACTTCTCAAAGCCAACATGGCTGCCTGCGAATTCAAGTCCATGTCCTCGAGATCATCAGCATCAATTTGCTCTAGATCATCTTGAACAACGCTGGTATGGATCATGTTCTTGGCAACAAATGCATTGTATGAGTCTATGAACATTGTTAACAACGCTTGGTACTCTTTTCCTTGACCTCCACTTCCACCAACAAAAGGTACATGTCCACTTGCCATTGAGGCAGAGTCATAATTAATAAACTGAACATTAAACCATGACTGACTTTCTTTATTACTTGAGCTCCCAGCTACAAATCCTCTTGGTGTTTCACCACCATGCTCAATCGGTTCTTCAATGATTGGGATTTGATGTTGGTTCTTGGTGGACAAAATACCCATAGGAGCAATAAGAGAATTTGATACTTGGAAGCAAGGCTTTTCTTCTCTGATCATTTCATTCTCTATCATTTCAATTTCAGTAGCTTGAAGAAAGCAAATCACATCATCAAATTTCAATGTGTCATAATTTGGTTTCTGCATTATTAACTTGCTTGCAGTATACCATTCCTTTGACAATGATGACAACAGCTTTGTATTCAAGTTAGAGTTAGACACAACATAATCAGTTGTTCTTATCTCATTCACAAAAGCTAGGATTCTCTCCAGCACATATTTGAGTCTCTCACCATCTTTGTATTTGTATCTATCTAGTTGTTGTTTAAGCCTTTCCTTCTTGATATTCTTCAGTTAGTGTTTCCTTCAAACATTTCAAGTATGGCATCATACATTGCCTTTGCAGTCTGGTGGTGCGCAACTTTTGTGAGAATCTCCCAAGTTAAACACAGTTTTAACATGGCCAAAGCTCTATCCTCCACCTTTTTCATTCGTGCTTCAACAGTTTGATTACTGTTTGTTCCTTCAGTGGTTCCCATAGAAGGTCCATTTTTGAAAGAGGTCCACATTTCAACATCGTTATAACAAACAGTAGCTTCAAAGAGCACCTTCCACTTGATGAAATTTTCCTGTCCATACAGCCTATGAATCTTGTTAGTAGAAACTTCATGCTCTTCGTAACCAAACATATTTTTGTTATTTTTTAGAAGATTTTGATGACAAAAGTTGAAAAACTTAAACAAAGTCTTAAAACTCTTTTTGAAAAATAATCAGATCTGTGAATAAAATCCTCAGATCTGATGTATCTGGTCAAGTAAGAGCAAGAACTAAAATAAAAATTCGTACTTTAATATAAACGAGAGAAAGAAGATGCCAAAAATTGTAGACCTGGATGAAAAATAGAGTTGCTAACGCCACGGATCAATGAAACAGTGCTTCAGCTGACTTCACTCTTCATCTTCAAGTGTTCAACAACAAGCAATGATTGTATACCCAAATAGAAGGACACAAGCTATGACACCACTTGTCGGTCCTTTATGATGATCACTACACAACCGTCGCAACCCACACCGTAAGGTGTTGACAAGATCGGTTAGGCTTGCTATTTTAAGGTAAGAAAGATATCGTGTTAACGGTGGAATCAATTACACAATATATATATATATATATATATTGCTTGGAAATACAAAAGTAAACAAACACAAACTGTTACTCAAAAGATTTCCATTTATAGTAATATGAATACAAACGAGAATCATTGAGGGTTATAGAAAGGGAATGTTTTTGTTAGGATGTATTAAAGAGCAGCCGTCAATATCAAAGTCAGGAATAATATCGGCTGTCCGTCCCTTTTTTAGGTGTGACCTAATTATTTCTTTTATAGGCCTATCTGACAGCTGTCATTCCTTCTAGTAACCCTAATTAATGATATATATTCAGTAAATCAAATTACAAAAGAGTCTAAGTGTAAAACAGGTCTTCGGGTAAGCTTTGGAGCTTTAGTCTTCTTCGAGCAGACCTGGTAACCAAAGTTTGACGGGAAACATTTCTCCGGGTAGACTTTACTTAGAATATTTTCCTTAGAAAATATTCACCTAGCAGACTTCAGTCTTCATGACCATAGCAAACTTTGCCCGATATGATCCCACGAGCAAACTTGTTCTTTAGAGATCCCTTCAACCCTTTGTTAATGAATAACTTATTTAGCAAACCCAAGTGTGCTCTTAACACTGTAGACTTGTGCCGGTAGCACTGTAGCTTGCTCGGAATTGCCTGACAAAGTCCTTAAGATAATTCCTTATCAACTTTCTTCAAGCATACTTGGACCACTGTTTATTAATGAATAACCTTGCTAGATCTTCCAAAATACTTGGGTTCAAAAGCTTGGTTTAGCCAAGAGCTTGCTGGGAAGGAAACCTTGCTTGGCTTTGAAGAACAACCTTGCAATACATAGTGAACCCTGCTAGGATTGAAACAAAAGAAGACTTCAAGAAGATAATCTTGCCTGGAAGGTAAAATACCTTTCTAGGCTTTTGTAAGGCTTGCTCAGAGACCTAAGTGCGCCCGATGTCCATACTTAGCCAAATTCAGGGAGGTTGAGAAGATTTAAAACTTCCTTAAGCCATTTTCTCATCCCAACAACCAGTTATATGTAATAAACTTCCTTACGGTTATCTAATTAATTTATGAAAGAGTACCTTTATAGTGAAATCCTACCTTACAGCAAGGAAATCAAAGGTAATTTAATAAACTCAGTTGACTCGATAGACAAAGTTAATTAATAAAACCTTGACGGACTCCATACGAAGAACTAAATCTAGCAATCTTAATCAACAGAGATCTAACATTAACCCATCACCTTACAGCCTTCTAGGTTAACATAACACTTTTATTCATTTGACTAATAATATTATTCATTTGGTTTATTGCAAATCAACCAAAAACTAGTAAAGAACACACAGTAAATGACCTAACAAAATCCTATTATATGACAAACAAACACCAAGGATAATGTGGAATAATAAAACTCATCAATCAAAACCAATCACACATACACAACAATCAAGTAGAATCAAATAGTTTAATGAATCATAAAACTATAACGATAAGAAACAATCCAACTAAGATCAAAACATCAATGATTGTTCATCATATGCCTAGGTAGTCTATATTTTTTAGCCTAGCATCTTGAAATCAAACAAAATAATAATATAAGAAATCATGTTGAAAATATGAGAAACGAAAGATAAAAGACGATAAAACCCGTAGTCTTCGAAAATGCATGCAATGGTAAAAACGTCGGGGTCGGGTAAATTTTTCGGTAACTTATTAAGAACTACTGCAGGACACTCTCCATTTAGTGGAACAGTCGAAAGCTCCTCCAACTTATCCTTTCTTTTAAGAAGATATTTTAAAAACTTGGCATATTTAGGCATATGCTGGAGGGCTTCAATGAACGGGAGGTTAAACTTCAACTGACTGAACATATCAAGAAAATGCCTGTATTCCCTCGTGTACTTTTGATGCTTTAGGTGAGCGGGATACGAGACATAGGGATGATCAATGATGTTAGGTGGTGGCCGGACTTCAACCATCTTTTTCTCGATGGTTCTCTCTACTTGCGGCTCTATAATTGGTGGGTTACCTTTTATTTTTCACTGAACCTCCATCTCTATCTCCTCATGTAACACCCCGCAACCGCAGCGGAAACGTAAACGGGATGCAACAGACACCTCTGATATCAACCACATTGTTTATAAAGAAAACTGAATACATTAATATACTTAAATTACATTATCTCATAATTCTTTACCGTCTAGGTGATACACACATCATACAATAAGATACATAATTCTATTTATTATAATGTATCATAACATCCCACACGCAAATCTTACACACATCAAGCACTTAGCACGTAAGCAATCACATCTTAATTGTACCTGAAAAGCATGTGACAAAACGGGTCAACTACGAATAGTTGGTGAGTTTCACAATTTGAGTAAACCTTGATAAATCAATATCATAATATAATATTATCTGGGGACACTGTTAACCAAGTACTGTATCCATTCCGGGAGCAATGTTAACCCAGAAACACTTCTAGAGACATCTGGGGACACTGTTAAGCCAGTACTGTACCCATTCCGTACGATTCCCGCACAATCAAATATTTATAAATACACGCAAATCCATGCGTTCAGTATGTACTTAAACATTTCATTAGTAACATGCTTCCGCCCCGGGAAAATATTTGAAAACAATTCAGAAAAAGGGGCTCGTGAAACTCACCTTAGCACATGCAAGCAGGTAACAACAGTCATTATCAGTTAACATGTCCAATCTGTAATATGATCCTTACGATCGTTACTATTCAATCACTATTAATATAACTATAACCAAGTTAACCGGTACATCTGGGGACACTGTTAACCTAGCACTGTACCCGTTCTGGGGGCAATGTTAACCCAGAAACACTTCTCCGGACTCAGATTGTGATATCGTTTAGAGTTCCATGGTCACAACTACTATTAGTCGATTTTCTCGTTTTGCGTGCCTAGCACGGTTATCCGATTTTACGTTTCAAAAATGAGTTTGGTCACACACGACCCGAAAGTAGTAGTTGGTTGATAACTTAATTAAAGTTGTGAAATTTGAGCTCGGTTTAGACGCCCCGATTGGCCGCGGGACCCGTTTCCGTCTTTGGCGTACCGGAAACTGTTAAATCGGTTAAAAATACCCAAATCATCCGAATTATTTTCGGATGATTCATTTTTACTTGTTTAACTCTATTATATGAAAATAGTTCAGTTTTAGGGTTTTTATACACCAGTTAGTTCGTTTAGACGAACTTTACCGGTTTGTGCGTTTTAGACTTTAAAAGTTTGTCTTTATCTTCTTTTTAGCACATTTAATTATCCGTTTAGTCTCGGATCTTGAAATTTTGCACAAATCACTTTTTGACAGTGGGGAATTTTATAAAAATATTTCCAGAATTAATTTTTATATTTAAAATTTATTTATCTATTTTTAAACACCATTTAAACACTAAATATGTCGTAAATACCAAAAGACCTTAGAAAAATCTCAAATTTTTCCTGGATATCCCCTGCCATCCACATAGTCCCCTGTAATTTTTCCAGAACCAAAATCTCTTTTTACATGCCATTTTCACTAAAACCAAGCTAGAAAACCCTAGAACTCGTTTAACCGAAAAGCCTACTTAGACTTCTCCAACTGACCAAAAATTTTGTGTGTGACTTATACATGATATAAAAAGCTTATCTGCAATTTTCCAGAATTTTTTCATGATATTTAACTATTTTTCACCATTTTTGGCCAAAACCGATCATTAAATTCACCAAATATTCATCCTTTATCCAAAAATTACTAAAAATTCACAGAACTCATATTTTCATGTGTAGATCATCCCTGTAAAATTTCATGACCTAAATCTAAACCTACCACAATCTGTCCAAAAACTCCAAAACCTAACATAACCGAATATACCTTTCGTTCTCCGCAACTACAAGCTACAAACTCGTTTTTCCGCCTTATCTACCACTAAATACAGAACCTACAACCAACATACCACAATACCAAGCAAGTTACACTCACGATCAAGCCTCTTACACTATAGTTTCGGTTATGATTCAAAAACAAAGATTTAAACCGTAAAAATTCGTTTTTGGTTCGTTTAACTCCTTTCTTGGACCAAGATCCCTTGTATAACCCGTATACATCACTTGATCATGCAAGAATCGGTTTTCATCTTTGAAACCTTATTTTCTTGCAAATAAACTCAAGAAACAAAGGTGAAATCGTAAATAACTCGATCCTTACCGTGTTTTTCTTGTTAAAAATCTCGGTTTTCGGTCATGAAGTTGAGAGAATTGATGGATTGTTGGATGTGTTTGTGTGAAAAAGAAAAAATGGAATGGGGTTAGACCCCCCCCTTGGTCCGATCGGAATTGATAAGGGGTGGGGTGGGACCCAACTCTTCAATTCTAGCCACATGTTTGGATTTCGGATATCCGGATAATGTTTTGGATAATCTGGTTCAGTTCGTTTTTCGGTTAAATGTCTAATTCGGCTTAAAACGAGGTTAAAACGGTCGTTTTTCGGCTTAAAAATGAAATTTATATAAAACCGATTTAAAAACTTTAAAAACTTAAACCATGACATTTATTAACTTAAAACATCATATTATTAATTATCGCGCATCTTTTTCGGCTTGATCGATCGTCTCTTGCTCGGTTTGGTATTAAAGGTTTCATTTAATGTACCGACGTACCATTAAATCGAAATTCTTTTTCTGTGCTTTAATTCACTTATCCCGAAGCATTAATGCTTCGTAACATCACTAAATATCATATATTTCGTCTATAATTGAACCCTCGATTCGTTCGGGTTTCAATAACTATCGATCGATTAATCGCATATTCAATGCGATGAATTATATATTCACGTACAATCAATACAGTGAGCCATGTATTCTCGTATAATTACTGTGGTAATTCATGTACCCGACAATTAAATATGACGTAACTATTGTCTACCGGTTAGGGTATACCGGTTTTCGTCGGAATCGTTACACCTCATCCACCAAATCATCTTCCCCATATTTCTCAACCTCTCTACTAACTCCCTACCACTACGAGTGGATATGGCTTTCAATTGAGCGGCCGAATTAGTTTGAGGAATACACGAAAAAAGACCTGGAGGCCTCTCTTCTAAACGAAGAGCAATAACACCAATGGACTTTTGAAGGTCAAGTAACGATGTTTGTTGATTCTTTTAAAGTAGGTCGTGCTTGGAAAGTGTTTTCTTTAAAGCTTGATCTCTCTCCATTATTTTCTTCATTATATCCTTTAATCGTCCTATTCCACCATTCGAATCCTGCCCATTATTTTGAACATTAGTACCATTGTTCTTAGTATTATTGAAATACTGACCTTGATTATAAGTATTCTGAAAGCCAGGTGGTGTACCGGACTGACGCCAATTAGAATTAATCTGATTCGGGTTCTTGTAGGTATTCCAACTCGAATTATTGTTATTGTTCAAAGAATTTGAAAACCTATTTTGACCAACAATAAAATTGACCACTTGACTCATCAATGGGCAATCCAAGGTACCATGTCCACCCCAGCAAAATTCATATTTGTCAACCTTGGCATTGAGGTCCTTCACCTCTCTAGTTAATAATTCCAAAGCAGTAGCCACACTAGTATCCTGATTGACCTGGTGCACACCTAGAGCAGATGAGGGTGTACTAGTGACAGGAGTGGAATTCCCGCGGTGTGGCCCTTTTGCGTATTCTGATTTAACAAAGCTTTCAAACATCTCGTTACATTCGGTGATATTTTTTTAGCCATTAGATTTCCTCCCGCAGCTGTGTCGAAGCAAACTTGTGTTTCGTAGTTCAGCCTATTATAAATCTTCTTCACGGGGGCCCATGGTGTGAAACCATTCTGTTAACCAAGGGACAACAGATTCTGAAAGCGCTCCTAAGCATGACAATATGGTTCATCCAGCTCTATGTGAAAATAGCGGATTTAATCATGAAGGTGAGCTGCTTTAGCAGGTCAGAAGTATTTATTTATAAAAGATGAGCACAGTGCTTCACAAGTGGTGAATGTGTCAGGTGGCTGAGTGTCAAGCCATAGAGCTGCCTTTCCTTCACGTGAAAAAAGAAAAAGATGTAAGAAAATAACATCTTCAGTAACAACTTGAAAATTAAAAAGTTTTAAAACGCGGTAGAGCCGGTTAATGTGCGCAGGTGCATCCTCTTCATTACGCCCACGAAATTGGTTAGTTTGAACCAGAGAGTTCATGATGTATGACGAAATTCTCCATGAGTTGGGATTTTTTATCTCGGGAATGATGATGCACGACTGGTTTCAGGTTAAGCCATCGAAGGCTTTTGCAGCAACTGTTCTATCATCGACCATTTGAACTTCTGGTTGACTTCTCGGACTTTCTGGTGGTGAACTATGTGGTGATGACTTTGGTGTAGAACTAGCTTCTGACGGTTTTTTTTCTGCTGATGAACTAGCCTAGGTCTTTAACGAAGAAAACCCAAGATTATCCAGTGGTGGTAAGCATAAACCTGAAAAACGCAAAATAGAACCAACTATTAAAATAAACTAATTAATAAAAGGCTGAATCACAAGACAAACGAGTTTGAGTGATTCAGATGATGATAACCCTTCAAGAAGACACATCTGAGTTTCTAACATGTTTTAAGACACACCAGTTATATGTATTAAACTTCCTTTCGGTTATCTAATTAAATTATGTAAGAGTATCTTTATAGTGAAATCCTACCTTACAGCGCGGAAATCAAAGCTAATTAAAAAAACTCAATTGACTCTCTAAAAAAAGTTAATTAATCAAACCTAGACGGAATCCTTACGAAGAACTAAATTTAGAAATCTTAATCAACAAATATTTAACAGTAACCCATCACCCTACAGCTTTCTAGTTTAGCAGCACACTTTTATTCGTTTGACTAATAATATTATTCCTATGGTTTTATTGAAAATCGACCACAAACTAGTCAAGAACACATGGTAAATGACCTAACAAAATCCTATTATATGACCAACAATCACCAAGGATAATGTGGAATAATAAAACTCATCAATCAAAACCAAACACACATATGCATCAATCAAGTAAAATCAAATAGATTACTAAATCATAAAACCATAATGAAAATAAACAATCCAACTAAGATCAAAACATCAATGATGGTTCATCATAAGCCTAGGTAGTCTATAATGTTTAGCCTAACATCGTAAAACCAAACAAAATAATAATATAAGAAATCATGGTGAAAATATGAGAAACGAAAGCTTAAAGGCGATAAAACCCGTAGTCTTCGATATTGAACGTTAAGATCTTCACCGCGTGATTCATTGTCTTCAAAACCGCTAAATATCTCCAAAATATGATCCAAGAAACTCCAAATTCGGCTCTGGTTTGTAGGGTATATTTCAGGTTAAGGTTGTGAATTCTAAGAAATTGCACCAGCAGACGAAATACTAGATCTGGATGTCATAAAGCATACATTAGAACAAGAATCACCACCATGTGGAATTCTTGAATAGCTTGTGAATAAAAAGTAGTAACTGGGACATAAGTGCTGTTCAAAGGAAGTGATCCTCTATACTAAGTAGGGTCTTGATTGTTTTTTGATGAATTTTGAAACTTCTAGTCATATTATCTTTCTTCTAGCTTTTGAACAAATTCCATAGCAGTGAGTTCTTTATTCTTGAAGAAATTATTCTCGTTAAGCACTAACAGAAAAGTGGAATATGAAGAAGGTAGTGTATTCTTCAAGGTATATATTTGATCACTATCAAAAGGTTCCATTTAGAAATTTCTTCATTTCAGTAATTAACTAACAAAATCTTGTCAACATCTCATTTACAATTTCCCCTTTGTAAAAGATAGTAGTTTTTAAAGTGAAACTTAAGCATTGTCTTCTTGTTATCTTTGGTATTAACCATACTTCTCATTTTCAAATTTTGGAACAAGGCAGCATAGATCTTAATGATACTGACTTGGTGAAAGATAGTTTCTGGTAATGCCATGGTCAAAGTAGAATAAGCCTTCATCTCAATCTCACATGATTTCTTTTCTTCAACCAAGTAGTTTTCAAAGGTTTTCTCAGTATAAATGGTAGAAGAATCACCAAGAAAAGGAGGTTTATACACAACATCCAAACTATGAACACAATCCGGATGAACAGAACCCAGAGGTGTTCGAAATCTTGGTTCCCAGCTAGAAAACTCACACAAATTCATGAGTATCGAGTATTTAGTATGACACCCGATATAAGAATCCATGTTCATCATTTGTTGCATAAGATCATCATCGGAAGCCAAAGCATAGACAATTTCCATCTTATGAAAATTTAAGGATTATAACTTGTTATGTTTGAAAGTTCAGGGTATAAACTGATAATCTATGAGAATTCAGGGTAATGAATGAGAATATACCTTATAAACATATAAGTGTGTTTAGGTAAGAATGAGGTGTGTATGTGTAACGTATGAGGTGCTAATGAATGGTATTGTTCTCACGAATAAGGAGTATATGAATGAAACAAACAACGAATGAAGGCTAATGTTAACACGAATGAAAAATAATGTATGAGTACGACGAATGAAGGTTTATTGAACGAATGAGGAACAATAGTAGCGAATGTGTTGTTATGACACCTTTCAAAGTTGGTTATAGTTTCCAGAGTCAGTTACAACCATTAAACGAATGAGGTTTGAACTTAATGAAAGAATCAAGAAATTAACGAATGTGCACTCATATCTTCAATTTTTTTCGATTTTCAAACTAAAACGGACTTGATCCTAACTAATCCAAACTTAGTCATATCTCAACAAAATCACCTCAAACTACTACCAAATCACTCGTAAACCCAATCCGGACCAATTCGAACCACAAAAACATATAAATTCATGTCCAATTTCACCAAAACACAATCAAACTCAATCTCAGTTTCCGCGTAAACTCTAATCACCAAATTACACTGAATTAATACAATTAAACAATCACAGATGTTCAATTCAACACAGTGAACATTCCTACAATCAATTTGAATCCAATTAACATCATTACCATGCTTAATTGATTGATTTTAGATACGAACAACCCGAAACTAAAATCCGATACTTTTAGTTATGATTAGGATCTAGAAAGATTACGCTTAATGTGTTTGAATGTGTGTGTTGAGAGAGTATTGGACATAGTAACGACGCACAACCGATAACAATAAGAATTGTTATAGATTATGTAACTTATAGGGTTTATATAAATAACGAGCTCATTCGTTAGACATGCCTAACGAATAAGCTTCTCATTCATTATCATACGTTAAGTTCATTGATTAACATCCCCTAACG
Organism: Bidens hawaiensis; assembly: GCF_021521415.1. Classification (NCBI taxonomy): domain Eukaryota; kingdom Viridiplantae; phylum Streptophyta; class Magnoliopsida; order Asterales; family Asteraceae; genus Bidens; species Bidens hawaiensis. Next base: position 14,395 of record NW_027501164.1, on the reverse strand, counting down.
AATAAACGTTATTCGTTAATTATCATACGTTAACATATATAACGATCGAGGACAAACTAAACTAGTTTTATTTGTTAGACATGCCTAACCAATGAACCTTTACATAAATGACCAAAATACCCCTAATACATTTATTTGTTAATCAAAATATGTTATACAAAGACCGAGACACATAACCGTATATCAACAAGGTAGGATGCTTGATAAATAACTGTGTAATAAATAAAAAATAATAATGATGACACGATGGTGTACGAGGAAAGCCTTTGATCTATGAGGATCGACGCCAGATAACCTCAAGTCGGCCTACCAAAGATAATCTTATTAAATCAAAACGAGTAATACACTTGTGAGTAGTAAAGACTGAGTCTAAGTTATAGAGAAATGTGTATGTTATGTGTCATGTCTTAAAGTGATATGAACTACTAGTATAAATGAATACAATTTGCATTTAATAAGCTACGAGGATCGTGGAACCGTTATAGAGTTTAATGTCTTAGTTATTTTATTGTTATGACATCCCCATCGTTCTAGTATTGATTACTTGAGCGAGTCTTCAGCTTGCAAATTAACTAGTGGCCATTTCTCACAAGACCAAGTTAATTATAAAACATAACATGTAAATCTATAACGTTATTAGCATAGGATATTATCTTTATTCTAAGATCATGATGCACTGCAAGGATCCTTAATCTGATTTTGTATTCCGGGATACTTAAAAATCTTACCCATGATAATTACCCTAAAAATTTCAGCTATAATCCACCTTATATGGTTTCAGATATTTCAAAATCTTTTAAATATAGTGATTATTTGAGTTGTTTTGACAAGGCGTGTGAAACGAGGAAAGAATAACTCCTTTTAGTTTAATATATCACAGTTCATCTTCATTGTCTTAGTATCTTGATCTCTGCTTTCTTTGAAGGTCACTTTTCCTTATTTCCCTTGATCTTCTTTCCGATTTCTTATTTTACGGTTGGGTTATGTGGTAAAAGAAATCCATCTCCGATGTAAACAAGGGTGATTTTGTTGACCAACACATTCTCGAATCCGATGTATAAGAGATATGTTCTTTTACGGATTCTAATATAGAAATCTTCCCTTGCCTTTAACAAAAATATTGTATTCAAGCTTTTCGATTCTAAATCCAAGTCTGACCTTGTGTCGAAGAAGTGGTCTTGTAGGACCTGTATTAGAATTGTATTGGAATGTTTTATAATGTTGTAAACTCATGAGAGTACTTATACGGCGTATATGTCTTACTTATACAACGTATGAGTCACAAACTCATATATATATATATATATATATATATATATGTTTTTTGGCATTTGAGTTTAGTGCTTATTAGTCCAACTTGTATTTGTTCTATAACTGTCATATATTATTGTACTTCACTAATACTGAGATATATGAAAACTAGAGAGAATATAATGAGAAATTTGTTGTTTTCAATCATGTTTAGGGATTCCGCGCCTTCATGTTGATTCTAGATATCGATCTACGTCTTGTTCATAACACAAACATGTTCCTACAAGTGGTATCAGATCTTTGGTGCTAAATTTCGGAAGAAATAATAGAACTACTCGTTTCACGTCAAGAATCGATCTATTTCTCAATTCATTAAACGTTTATTCCGGATTTGTTAAACTAAAATCATATAAAAAATCTCATAGATTGTTCTTTTTTGTTTATAGGTAAAGTCCAGAAAGTTTCATTGGATTTTGAGTTCTTTTACTTACTTAAACGTCAAAATTCGTTAAAAATGCGAATAATTAACCTGTTCTAAAATCAAAATCCAATTACACCAATATGTTCGCTTCGATATTGGGAACATTTCTGGAAAGTTTCATGTAATTTCGAGCTCGTTTGATAGGTCAAACGTTGAAAAACTTATACGCCCTAAGGACTTATACACCCTAAAGACATATACGCCCTTGGGACTCATACACCCTAATGACTTATACGCCCTAAGGACTTATACGGTGCTAAGTACTTATACGTTTCTAAGGAGTTATACATTGCAAAAAAATTATACACTCGAACTTATACGTTGGAAACACAAAATTTTCAAAATGGATTTTTCGAGTTTGTTTAATGTTGAAGATAAACTAAGAAGAAACAGAAGAAAAGTTTTGAAGAAAGAATTTGATGATTTTGAGATGATGATTGGGAATTGGTTGATCGCTTAATCAAAAGATATTGCAAGCTTGTGAGCAAAATGAAACATATCGGAATTGAGAGACGTGAGCTTGAATACACTAACAGGTTGGCCGATACACTCGTTGAGACTTCACCTGAAGTTTGGGATATATTTTTTACGTCAATACAATCAGATTCCAACACGTACAATCTCCCTTAATTCATCGAGAAGATAAAGGATCGTGAATTGTCTTTCCAAAAGAATTGTAAATTTGATATTTGTGAATGTTCGGAAAAGTGTGCTCATGTAAAACCATGTGAAAAATGTGAGTTCCTTGATCAAGAATGTTTAGAAAATATGTGGAGTACAAAATGTTAAAAACTCACACCGAATCTTTAACAAATGAGCTTAAACGTGTTAAGGAAGCTTATGATCAACATAAAAATTGTGAAAAGGCATTGTGAGAAAAGATTAATCGAAATGAGAAAACAATAAATAGACACATTGATGAAAATGCTTCAACTAAACAAATCGAAAAACTATTAAAATTGAGACTGAAAGAGTTGATTTGATGCTTAACAGTTTCAAGTCTTGGACTATATTCTTCCCAAAGTGATCAATAAAGATGAAATAACTGGGGATGTTGTTTATGGATATAATGATCATGGTGTGGGGTAAGCATGAGCAAGTTAATAAGGTTGAATTCGTACTTGGTACGACATCTGAGAGCGAGAGAGAAATCCAGTATCGAAATCATTAAGGACCTTCTTGTTATAAGAATAGACCTAAGTATGCTTACATTCCAAAATCAGATGTTGTTACATCTAAAGGCAACCAAGATATTCTTAAAACAGAAAAACCAAAATTCCAAAATTCAAAATATAAAAATACGAGCTCAAATGTCAAATCAGTTATTCCAAAGGATCCTCCAAAGCAAACTTTAAAAAGAAAAGACGATACCATTGAAAATGTTTCGGGGAAACCAAAAGTTGTTGAGATTGTTGATTTAAAATATTGTGATATAAAAAGGTTTGAAAGTTTGAAATTTTAAGTGAAAAGATCCAAATAAAATTTATTTTATTGGATCATTAAGAAAAGGACTTATCCGATCAAGTTTGTGTTGAAAAAGAGTCATGTTTTGAATGTTCGGATAAGAATGAATCCGAAAGTTCAGAAAATTCAATTGTTTTACATGTCAATTCTGGAAGTTCAGATAGCAAGAGTTCCGATTTAACGAATATGCCTAAAGATTCTGAAACTGTTGACTTGATGGGGAGAATTATAAAAGATGAGTTAATGATCGAAGGTTTTAGAACCTAGTCTAAGCAATATCCAAGGGGGAGTCTTTTGAAGCATGAACTTCCACTACTTAGACACCAAGACCAAGCAATATCCAAGGGGGAGTCTATTAATACATAAAATGTCTATCTCTTTGGTCTTGTAGGACATGTATTAGAATAGTATTGGAATATTTTGTAATGTTGTAAACTCATGAGAGTACTTATATGGCGTATAAGTTCCAAACTCAAACACACACACACACACATATATATGTATGTATGTATGCATGTATGTATGTATGTATCTATGTATATATAGCTTGTTTGGCATTTGAGTTTAATGCTTTTTGGTCCAACTTGTATGTGTTCTATATTTGTCATATCATATTGTACTTCACCAATATTGAGATTTATGAGAAATAGAGAGAATATAATGAGAAATCTTGTTGTTTTCAAACACGTACAGGGATTCCGCAACTTCACATTGATTCTAGATATTGATCTACGTCTTGTTCATGACACAAACACGTTCCTACATTTGGTATCAGATCTTTGGTGCTCGGTATCGGAAAAAAAATCAACTACTCGTTTCACGTATCGATCTATTTCTCAATTCGTTAAAAGTTCATTGCGGATTCGTTATAGTCAAACATGTCCAAAATATTAGAGATTGTTCGTTTTTGTTTATAGATCAAGTCTGGAAAGTTTCATTGGATTTCGATTTCTTTTACTTGCTTAAACGTTAAAATCCGTTAAAAAAACGCAAAAAATTGGCCCATTCAAAAAACAAAATCCGATTTCACCAAAATGTTCGTTTCGATATTTGGAACATTTCAGGAACATTTCCTGTAATTTCAAGCTCGTTTGATAGGTCAAACGTTGACAAACGTTAAATATTTTTTGCTGGTTGGACTTATACGCCCTAAGGACTTATACGCTCTAAAGACCTATGCACCCTAAGGATATATACACTGGACTTATACATTTCAAAGTATTTAGATGTTGCTAAGGAGTTATACGTTGCTAAAAACGTATACGCTCGAACTTAAACGCTGGAAACACAAAATTTTGAAAATTTCTAAAATAGAATTTTTGAGTTTGTTTAATGTTGAAGATGCATTAAGAAGAAACAGAAGGTAAGTTTTGAAGAAAGAATTTGATGATTTTGAGATGATGACTAGAGAATCCGTTGATCGCTTAATCAAAAGATATTGCAAGCTTCTAAGCGAAATGAAACATATCGGAATTGAGAGATCTGAGTTCGATTACATTGACAGGTTGGCTAATACACTCGTTGAGACTTCATCTGAAGTTTGTAGTATATTCATTATGTCAATACAATCAGACCCAACACGTACAATCTCTCTCAATTCATCGAGAAGATAAAGGATCGTGAATTGTCTTTTCAAAACAATAGTAAAGTTGATACTTGTGAATGTTCGGAAAAGTGTGCTCATGTAAAATCATGTGAAAATGTGAGTTACTTGATCAAGAATGTTAAGAAAATATGTGGAGTACAAAATGTATGTGAATCTTCCTTTGCCTTTAACAAGAATGTTGTATTCAAGCTTTTTGTTTCTAAATCCAAGTCCGACCGTGTGTCAAATAAGTGGTCTTGTATGACTTGTATTAGAATAGTATTGGAATGTTTTGTAATGTTATAAACTCATGATAGTATTTATACAGAGTATAAGATAGTACTTATACGGCGTATAAGTCCCAAACTCACCTATATATATAAATATATATATATATAGGTTGTTTGGCATTTGAGTTTAATGCTTTTTGGTCCAACTTGAATTTGTTCTATCATTGTCATATCATATTGTACTTCACTAATATTGAGATATATGAGAAATAAAGAGAATATAATGAGAAATCTTGTTGTTTTCAATCACGTTTAGGGATTCCACACCTTCCTGTTGATTCTATATATCGATCTACGTCTTGTTCATGACACAACCACATTCCTTTAATGACTTTGAAGATTCTATTTGCGTTTGAGAACCTGATTCAGAATCATGATTTAGATTTTTGTTTCTTCGAGATAGCTTATGCATACGATCTTCGTCCTAATGGTTCCCATCGCTTCCTTTTTCCTCTTCTTTCTGACTTTGTTCCCCTTTAAGAATATACTAATTTAATTTGAGTTGCCTCTATAATCTTAAAGCCATCGGGAAAAGTTTTTACCCGAAATTCTCCAGCATTGAAATGAGCTCGAAATCTATGAATTCTCAAGCAGCCATGTCTGAAGGTAAGGATCCTGCATAATAATTTGTTCTATAATTTAGTAAATGAAATACTGAATCCAAGGAACCAAGCTTCGAATTTAGCGTTGATGACATTGACAAAATCTTCTCCACTAATATTGTACTTATCAAAAAGTAAAAACCGACCCCCTTGATCTCTAAACCCGTGACTCGAAGTACTCCACCCGTTCTACCCAAACCATCCTCGAACAAGAAAGGGATATCCCGAGATCCTTACGAGGATCTCGATCATGACGGGTCCATGGATAAGCTAGATGTTATCCTCCGCTGGATAAGTTACAATGTTTACCTTTATCTTTATCCATTCTTTATCGTTCCCTTACGCTTTGTCACTTGAGCTGTTATAAAGGATGGATCACCTTCGACCTTGCTACAAGAATATGGAGAAATAAGCCAAGATAACATAAGAGATGCTGCTGATTGGAGTGAAGCTTGCTAAAGCCAGGAACGAACATATGAATAACTTGATTAAGGACCTTGATTCTATGGGGTTGAGGGTGGACGATACGAGTCTCTTCACCCCTAAGAGGAGAGGATACCGATGTCATGTATGTTCAAGAGGTGGAGGAGTATGTAGCTGGAGTCAGGAAGAGCATTCCTATCATCGTTGCTTAATACCGATTGGATAGTTGAGGAAGCGATTTCTTAGGGTTTGGATATCTCCTTTTGGGATGTTAAGTGTTGGGAGAAGATTTTAGCATTGCTTAAAGGTGAAAGCTCTTCTGTTGGCAAGGATCCTGAGGATGCGGTGAAGATAGCTGACGATGTGCTGGGGAAAAAGGACAAGGTTAGAAGTGATGCAAAGGCCTAAGTCCCTTTTGTTTGGTATTGAATGGTATTGGTCATGCGTGGCATTAAAACAATTTACTTTATGTACACCCTATGTTGGGTCTTCAAACAAGTTCCTTTGTTTTCTTCATGGTAATGATGGCTTGGTTGAGTATGTCCTCTTGGGGATGAATTTCAAGAAATTTTGTTTATTTTTCTTCACTTTTATATAAATCTTTTGGCCTTAAGTCTTGTTCTTTGATAGTCAATTTTATGATTTTCATTGCATCCTGCATGTTAATACATGTGAAAGTGTTGGGGATATTTTAAGGATCCCGGGGATACCATGTACCCCTGAATTGATTTAATCTTTTCCATACTTGCTTCAATCCCTCTGCTTGTTACCATGTACCCATGAATTTTCCTACTTCTACACCAAAATGATACTTTGAAGGATTCAGCTTCTTGTTGAATTTGTCCCGGATGTGAAATGCTTCCTAAATATCCTTTAGATGATCCTCAACTCCTTTGGATTTAACCATCATATCGTCAATGCAGATCTCCATCAAGTCCCCCAACATGTCTTTAAACATCATGTTGTACAGTCTTTAGTAGGTTGCGCCTGTATTTTAAAGACAAACAAGATGACAGTATAACAATAAGTACCTGTTGATGTTATGAATGTGATATCCTCTTGGTCTGATGGGTCCATCTGGATTTGGTGGTATCCTGAAGATGCATCCATGAAGGTTAAAATTTTGTGGTATGCCGTTGCATCCACCATTGAGTCTATATGTCGTAAAGGGAAAGGATCCTTTGGGAAAACTTTATAGAGGTCTATGAAATCATCACAGACTCTCCACTTTCCATTTTTCTTGATTATTACTACAACGTTAGCGAGCCATCTAGGAAATTTGACTTCTCTTATCATTCATATTTCGAGTAACCTTTCTACCTCTGCTTGGATAAACATGTACTTCTTCGATGCATATTTTCTTCTCTTTTGATGTACTTGTCTAACACTTTTATCAATACAAAGTTCATGAGTAATAATGTCTTTAGAGATATCTGTCATGTCTTCGTGATTCCAGGCGAATGCTGATTTCCTTTCCTTCAGGAACTTTAGGATCCTAGATTTAATATCCTTAGGGATACGGGATCCTTAGAATATCTTGTTTTTAGGATCCTCATGGCTTAGGATAACTTCTTTTACATTTTGTTCGCTTGCTTCTAAGACCTCGTGGTCTTTTTTTCTTTAATTTCTATGCTTTTCTTATCTTTATGGATGGTTTCACAAAGGATGTATGGAAAACTTTGGCTTCTTGTTGATCACTTATTGTTTTGGTCAAAAGTTACATAAACAATCTAGTGATCTAACATTATAAGTGACATAGTGTATTATCCACAATATTACAAATGTGTGTTTATAAAATAGTAAATGGCTCATGATATAGCGAGGAAAAACCCTTGATCCCTAGTAAGTTCTTTGGAAAAAAAAGCTCGGGGGTGAAACCTACCCACTTGTCTCAGATTTATTAATAAGTAAAAGTGTTACAACTCGAGAACTACTGATGAACAACTTTAGACTACATAAAAGTGTGAGTGTAGTGCAAGTTGTTGTAAGTTTCCTATGTTCATCATAGCCTTATAATACAGTAAGATGATTATCATGATAATAAATGCTATTAACCAAGTCTTTAAAAGAGTCATTGGACTTGGTCTTATTTTTTTCTTTTCCCTTGTTGTGCAAAGAATAAGCTACTAGCCATTGGGAGTTATTAACATATTTTTTCAACAGAGATATGCTTCATAATCGTAACTGATAACATGTATCCTGACCATTTAATGTGACTTCATTGCAACCATTAATATTGGCGGTAACAAGACTTTTTCTAGGTGTTTGACTAAGCATTGTATGAACTTTTAATGTCAATCAAGTCACAAAAGACTACCTGAAAAATATTGTCGTTACTTAACAAAAAAAATAGGTTCCGGATACCGAATCTGTTTGGGAGCACTGTTGGCAAGGTACTGAGATTCATTCATTCTTAACGAGAAATTGACCGACAACAATTGTCCCCAGAATATAACAAATACGGCCCATGCTACAACGATTATATTTTCTTCCTGATGACGCCAGCGTGACCGATTTTGATTAGACGTGTTTCAACTTTACAAGCAAAATTATCGCCACATCTTCAAAGTATAGGGTATTCATTGCCTATAACAATATTGATGTTCGTTATGTATGTTTATCAGTTCGCCGATCATCCATGTACATTTATCCTCTTTCTTCCATTCTTCTTAGGGATTCTTATTTGCTTAGCGATAATGGGAAAGAAAATATCACACTTAGCATCTTCTATTGCTGGAATCCTTTAAATGTGTTTATCAACCAAGATCCCCTTGCTTTTTCTATAGCCGAAACCTACAACTTTACTTAGAAGTATGTTTCTCGACTGATATCAGATAGGATGTTCCCGGAGGGAGAGTTTTTTCGGTCGTTTGATCCTCGTTTTTGTTCTGATCATGTAATCATGAACTGGAATTTTTTAATGGCTTATACTTTCTTGATTAACCTTTCGTATCCTTTTCCTCCCTTCATTGCTAGGTTTTTTGAGGTCCCTGGTTTGAGTAATACTCATATTATGACTATGACGTGGAGGTTCCTGTTCATGTTGAATAAGCTTATCACGACTCATAACCAGCAGTTCGATATCTCTAACATTGCTTCTGTTTATATACTTGGAAATCATGGTTCTAGTAAAGTAATTTTCCATATAGCTCCTAGTCGGATTCACCTGATAAAAAACACAACTAAAAATGATGGAAACTAGTGTAAGAATTAATTTTTCGTGAAGAGGGATTTCATCCCAAATGGTGAAAAGCTTACTTTGCTATGGGTAAGAAGGAAACAAATGATATAAATTAGTAAATTAAAACTTTTATGATATCTGATACTTATCTTGGTTTGTTGCAACTCCTAGTTACGTTAAACTAGCTCCACCCTCCAGTGAAGAACTCAACTGGATCCCGACTTTGTTAAGGATCCCCAAAGCTGAATGAACTTTCTCTTTGGAGGCCACTGCAACTTCTGCCACCAGCCAAACTTTGGAGAATATGTCTGGTAAGAATCTTTTTGATACCTGCATCATTTGTAAATTTTTTCTATCTTTTAATCAACTAATTGTCACTCAGCTACTGATCTTGAGTTAGGTGATCTAGAGATTCATTGAAATGAATAGTAAGCCAGTTGATGAGACTCCCAAGCATTCTTTCGTAATTTTGAAATCCAAGACAACTTCATCCCGTAAGAGGAAGACAACTAAGTCCTTTGTTCTTTTCTTTTAATCTCCTTGACCTCACTAATGTTAAGCCTCTCCTCCATCAAGTATGTAATAACGTGATCCTGCGTGTGATTATCCTGCATATCATTATCATATTATTTAAAGTTCATACCTTTTGTGTAGGGCCTTGATCATTTGAGCAATCTTCATGATAAGGAGGTTCCGGAGCTGCATGGGCAGATTGATGGTATGGATACCCTCACAGTATCTAGGATCAGACATACAGAGGAGCTGGCACGGGCGAGGAAAAAGTGTAAGGGTCTCAAAGCATCTCATGCTAAGGAGATGGAAGCTTTTAGGGAAAACTTGAGGGTCCAAGTTGCGCTTGGTATTTTCCAAGCCAAATTCAATATGGCAGAACAAGCTTTCAACGCTAATTTTGACAAGAACTTCTGGGATCTTGAGGGTTGGCGTGTCAGGACAAATGAGCTAGAGGTGTGTCAGGATAACCGAGGGTCGGCAGTCAAGGATGCTCGGGTTGAGTATGCTAAGGTTAGGTATGTTGACGTCAAAGCTAGTAGTGGGGATAAAGCAGGTGATGCTGGAGAGGTGGCTAAGGAGTAGCTGGTGATAAAGGGGCGATGAAGGATATTAAAGATAAGGGCCGAGCACCATTTTCATTCATGGTTTTTTTTTGCTCTGGTTGTAATTAAACACTTTACATTCATGCTTTTGCTGATGTCATGAACAATAGTATGTCTAGTTTTTAAAACACCGAATGGCTGGGTTGGGGGGGTGTTGGGTCTACATTTAGTTGGTTTGTACTTAGTTATATATTAATGTAATTCATTTTTAGGTATGTGTATGTAAACCGATATCCCTTTGTGATCTCAGTGGGCTTGGGCTTTATGTTGGGCTAGGTTGTGTGTTCCCCTATATATAGATATCTTGTATAGGGTTTAGAGGTTGGTCGTTCATATCATTGTGGGTGAACGTGTGATTTGTGTAGTCTACCAACGTTAATCAAACATGTGTTTTGAAGCATCATCTCGTGTTCTTTATGTATTTTACTTATTTATCTTGAATCACCTTACTTTATATTACTCAGAAACATTAAGTTTGTTGATATCATATTGGAAGATCTAGATTCGGGACTTATAATTGGTATCAGAGCCTTTTGAACCATTCAAGGCTCTTTTTGTTATCTACGGATTCAAGATATAAGTGTGTTTGGTGGTGTGGGTGTTTTTCGGGTGAATAGTTAATCAGAGAAGAAGAACAAAGGTTGAAATAATTTAAATCCCACTGATTTAGGGATTTAGTTATCTCCAAAATCAACTGATCCTCCATTTCTTGGCCACTTTAATTAGTTCTCGGGTTGATTTGATGGTTCTCGATAAATCTCTCTAGGGGCTTTTGTCACACCCTCAAAATCCACTAACGGAGTTTTACCGTCAGAGGGTGTGAACTAACAGGATCGGAATCATTAGTTATAATCAAACCGTAATTAAAGTTTTCAAACAACGAAAACAGTTAAGTGTAAATAAGTGCGGAAGCGTAAAAGCGTAAACCAAGTGTTGCGTCACGCAGGACGACTTAAAACCCAATTAATAACTGTTTAAAAATAAGTTTGCATAAACAATAGCGTATCAAATAATGCATGATCCTATACCGCGCGCCCGCCTTGGCTACCTGAGAATAACATACTAAAAGTGTCAACACGAGGTGGGTGAGTTCACAAGTTTATATAAAATAAAGCGTTCAGCGTTTTGCGTTTAGCGTTGAAGGACTTCAATTATTTCGTTTGCCCCTCGCTATTTTCCAATACTAAACGGTTCGAGGTGTGAAGGACTTCAATTATTTCGTTTGCCACTTAGCCTTTACAAGTGATATATAATCTACTAACAAAATCTAAAAGCGTTTTCGGAGTATGTTATCTCCACCAAGTGAAAAGCGTTTAAAAAGTTTAAAAGGGGAAAGTGAAACTCACTGTTTGCAAAGAATTCGCAAAAACAAGTCACCCAAATGATGCGCGTCACAGAAAACTCTCACTAGCGTTCTATAACAACAAGGAGATTTTCTAAGAGTCGGAACTATTATCGAGTCTCTAGTCCCGGCACATAATTCCTATGCAAAAGATACGTTTCATGTTTCGTTTGTGACTCTTGTGTGACTTACAAGCACATTTGTGATACGTTACATGTTGTGAACAATTATTTACGTGTAAAGTATTAATAGTGTACATTACTAGCAATTACTCCCCGCAAGGGCAAATTGGTCAAAACATAACAATTATCTAGCAATTAACACGTTTCATGTATTTTCACAAAGTTCAGCAGCTAGTTTCATCACGACAGAATTCTACTTGAAAGACTACTCTATTCAACAGATCATGATATCTCAATTAATTCACCAAAAATTGTCACAAAAGCACACATATGTTAGGTTTCCAGAACACATTTTATTGTATTTTTATTCCACATAGATTTCTCACAATGATCAAAAAATTACAGCAAACTCACAGAAATCAAAATCATGCGCAACAGAATGTTATTTTTTATTCCTGTCACATGAAAAATCCAATTAATGTAAGACCAATTAGGTTAGGTTCTTAACTCAACAAGTTAACTTCCAGAAGTAAAACCAACCCATTTGGTCTCGTATTTCATGAGATATGATATTTATAAAACAACTTAAAGCAGGTGTCACAACTCAGATTTGCACTTCAGTTTTGTAAAATCATAAAGATTAACTTTTACTCGTCCAAAAATTACAAACTTGGACTTTATAGAAACTAGACTCAACATAGCACCCTGTACTTTTAACAAACACAGCCAATTTCCAAATTAATAATTCGTTACTGTTGTCTAAACATAACTTACAATCTGTCCAGTACCAGTTTTGACCTTTAATTACATTTAAATCATTTGTCTAAACAAAAAGCCTCCAAATTAGGCGTGGTTGGACTTTCTGAAAACTAGACTCAGAGTACTACCTTGTAGACTCATAATTAGCTCAGTTTGCTTATATATTCAACAAGTTACTTGTCGTTCAAGTTTAACAATCACTGCTGTCAAAACTCAGCAAGCACCAACAATCGTCTAACATGCATCCTAAGCATATGACATATCTTAAAACATGTAACGAGCATAATAAATCACAAAAATCAGTAGCAACCCTCTAGGGTTCACAAACCATCAATGATTCAATAATCTTTCACCGTTCAAAATCACATATGGTCATCAGTATCAATAACTAACACATAATCAATCATCATCTAATCAGAATTACACATGCAAACACTAAATACATGATTTACAAAGTTAGGGTTTCATATTTATACCTTAAAAACGCAGAAACAACCAAGAGAAACGTGAGAGATGCTTAGAAACGAGTGTAGGATGCTCTGATTATGAAGAATGAGATCAAAACGGGTGTGATATGTGTGTGTGTGTGGCTGCCGATCGCAAAGAGAGGGGAGGGGGAGGCTGGCCGATCGGGTTAGAGGGAGAGAGAAAGAGATTAGGGTTTTTAATATTATTAATAATAATATGTTACATCAAGGCCCCTCAACTTCTAAATATTATTTTTTCTAGCTTAAATTAACTTGTTTGCATCTTGAGTTAACGTTTCATACAATGTTATCACAAAAAACTTAAGTCTAACACATAATTATCACATAATTATTGTTTTGATGTTTTTCGTTTATTCACCAATGGTTTGCGTCAACTCGTTTGCGTTTCGGTGCAATTCCCGAAAGACTACACATGTAGTAGTTGTCAAGCGTCATTTAAAACCTTAGTTTAAATGTAATGAGATGTGCGTTCTAGATCAAGTGATCTTAAGTTTGAATTGACGGAGTTTGAGTTAACGGAGTTTGTTTCGCTTCCCAAAGCGAACCACACCTTTCCAAGGTGAGACTTTGAGTAATACTTGGTCGTTCACTTGAAATTCAAGAGGCTTTCGGCGCTTGTCGGCGTAACTATTTTGGCGATCTCGTGCTGCTGCCATGCAGTTTCGGATTTGAACAATCTTTTCAGAGGTTTCAAGTACCAATTCTGGACCAGTGATTTGGCTGTGACCGACCTCTGACCAGCAGAGAGGTGATCGACACTTCCGTCCGTACAATACTTCAAACGGCGCTGCTTTAATACTTGCGTGGTAGCTGTTATTATACGAAAAATCTACCAAAGGTAAGTGAGGTTCCCAACTTTTTCCGAAATCCAACACGCATGCACGCAACATGTCCTCCAAGGTCTGAATATTGCGCTCACTTTGTCCATCCGTCTGAGGATGGTATGCTGTGCTCATATCCAGACGGGTGCCTAGTTCGCTCTGTAGTGACTTCCAAAAGTGCGAAGTGAAACGGGAATCTCGATCAGAAATGATTTAGACAGGCACTTCGTGTCTAGACACTACTTCCTTCATGTAGACGCGAGTCAGTCTTTCCATTTTGTCTGATTCCTTAATCGCTAAGAAGTGTGCAGATTTAGTCAATCAGTCAACGATCACCCAGATGGTATTGCATCCCGTCGGTGTTTTGGGTAATCCCGTGATAAAATCCATTGAAATGTGTTCCCATTTCCACATTGGGAGTTCTGGTTGCTGTAGCAGGCCAGGTGGTTTCTGATATTCTATTTTGACTCT